>NC_041383.1:119277055-119287647 GCF_002162155.2 Triticum dicoccoides
AGAGGAAGAGAGGGGGAGAGAAAGGGGGTGTTTGTGTCCATAAATGGCGTATAGATAGGGAGACAATGTTGATGTTGTTTGAAATTTGCCTATGTACAGGGACGCAAGGGAAGCGAGTCATCGCGTGTGTGATAGGGACTTCATGAGAGATCTATAATAGATGGTGTAGAGAACAATGTCGGAGATCGAGAATGATGATACATTAGGGAGCTATGGAAAGAGTCATGACATATATGTATACAGGGAGGAGCTGGGGCGGGTCCGCATGTGGGAGAGATAGAAAGAGCAGAGTGGTGCACAAGGAGACAAAATGTGCTTGTTTTGCAGTGGGGTTGGTGTGTGAGGTGAGTGTGCGAGAACCACATAACTAGGGAGATAGACGTTTGGGGGCGACGTTTTGTGTGTATGGGAAAGATACACTCTACATAGTGTGTGTGCCTGGGAAAGAGAGATGCCGGGAGACCTAGCTAGAGAGTGGGGGAAGAGATGTGTGCATGCCCAAGAGATAAAGTGATAGAGACCTATATTGGGGTCCGGACTTTAGAAGATAGAGGGGTGTTAATGTGCTCGTGTGTTGGTGTTTGGGGGACAGAACGACTTCTGTGTGTGGGGGGTCGACGAGGGGGGGGGGGGTTCTTCAGATAAAGAATGATGTGTCTATATTTGAAGGACTTTAGCGTAATTGAGATATACATGGTCAAGAGTGTGTGCACTCAAGGTTGATCAATTTGTTTCACAGTTTGGACTATGAGATAACGATACTTTTGAACATGCGTGATATACTTTGATGTACCAGAATTACAAACCGAAGATTGGAATTTTGGAATTCGACTCCATCATTAGCTTTTGTAATTCATTTAAACGGAGGTACATTTTTAAGCCGGGATTTCGTGATTTGAAATTCATATATCAAAGCTAGAGATATACACATACGGGCATGTTCAAACTTTATAATCATCCACTTTATTCATACACATACACATTTTTGCTTTTGTCATCATATTTAGGATAAACACATTTGGAATTTCATTTGAATTGGACCATATGATGGTATTTTCTTGTAGTAGCTCAATGATCCATATTTGAATTGAATGGACAATCTAAGTTTCGAGTTGGAGACATTGATTTTCAAAATATGCACTTTTTTTGCGTGCAAAACAAAAAAAAAATCTCGGCCATGATATCATAGTCAGACGTACAAGAGCAGAATATAATTTCAGGCGCCAAAAGCTTTCAAACTTCCCGCTCACATCGAAATATCTCACACCCGAAAGTTTAGCTCTGCGATATTCCTGTTTTACCCCTACCACATGAACGGAAAAGGGCTGCTTTGGTAACTCCATTGTTTTTCCCTCTTTGGCCCCAACATTCTTACCCAGAGCCCCTCTAAGGGAGTCCTGCATTAGGGGGTATCCGTACAGCCGGACTATATACATCATCCGGACTATTGGAGCGTGAAGATACAAGACTCAAGACTCCGTCCCGTGTCCGGATGGGACTCTCCTTTGCGTGGAAGACAAGCCTTGGCGATCCGGATATTATATTTCTTCCTTGTAACCGACTGCATGTAAACCCTAGCTCTCTCCGGTGTCTATATAAACCGGAGAGGTTGGTCCTTAGAGGGCCGATCACAAATACAATCATAATCATCATAGGCTAGCTTCTAGGGTTTAGCCTCTATGATCTCGTGGTAGATCTACTCTTGTACTACTCATATCATCAATATTAATCAAGCAAGAAGTAGGGTTTTACCTCCATCGAGAGGGCCCAAACCTAGGTAAACACCATGTCCCTTGCTTCCTGTTACCATCAGCCTAAGACGCACAGATCGGGACCCCTACCCGAGATCCGCCGGTTTTGACACCGATATTGGTGCTTTCATTGAGAGTTCCTCTGTGTCGTCGCTGCAAGGCTTGATGGCGCCTTCAATCGTCAACAATACGTTCCAGGGCGAGATTTTTCTCCCTGGACAGATCTTCGTGTTCGGCGGCTTCGCACTGCGGGCCAATTCGCTTGGCCATCTGGAGCAGATCGACAGCTCGCCCCTGGCCAATAGGTCAGGTTCGAAAACTTGAACTACACGGCCGACATTTGTGGAGACTTGATCTTCGATGGATTCGGGCCTATGCCAAGGGCACCGGACAGTCACGATGCGCACGGCTTAGACCTGCTGTCGGACAATGCTCGGGATATCACCCCTGAAGTAGCCCCGGACCTAAATCCGGAGGAGGCCGCGTTGCCTAAGGACGGAGGGATGGACCCCGTCCCGCAGGCCGCACACTCATCAGCAGTGGAGCCGAACACAGGTCTCACCTCTGTGGAAGCCTGTAACTCCGAACCCCCGGACTCGTATCCGGTTGTTGGTTCCAGTCCGCACACTCTTGAGCCAGCCAAGCCAGGTTGGGCTCCGGTAATGGAGTTTACCACTGCGGACATCTTCCAGCACTCGCCATTTGGTGACTTGCTGAACTCATTAAAGTCTCTCTCTTTGTCAGGAGGCTCTTGGCCTAACTACGTCCGACTTGACTGGGAAGCAGGCGACGAAGGAATTCACTGCCCACCCACCACCCACTTCATTGCCACGGTCGATGATCTAACCGACGTGCTTGACTTTGACTCCAAAGACATCGACGATATAGACGACGATGTAGAAGAAGCACAGGAACCACCGCTCATAGGGCGGTGGACAGCCACCTCCTTATACGATATATATATAGTGGACACTCCGAAGGAAACCAATGGCGATGAGGCAACGGAGGATAACCCCTCCAGGAGAAAAACAAAGCACGGGTGTCGTCGGCGCCACTCCAAGCCCCGCCATAGCAATACCGGCCCAGGAGACGAAAACAATCCGGATGGTGCCGAAGAGGAATACAACCCTGATCAGCCCGCCTTCGAGCAGGCCGAGCAGGAAGATGAGCAGGTCAGACCAGACGAACAGGCGACGAACGGATATCCGAAGGAGGAAAACTACATGCCCCCCTCCGAAGACGAGATTAGCCTCGGCGATGACGAGTTCGGCGTGCCTGAGGATCCCGTGGAGCAGGAGCGCTTCAAGCGTCGGCTTATGGCCACTGCGAGGAGGCTGAAAAAGAAGCAGCAGCAACTCCAGGCTGATCAAGACCTTCTCACAGATAGATGGACTGAAGTCCTGGCAGCCGAGGAATACGGACTCGAGCACCACACGGCTGACCGGCCACCCCGTGGCCGAGATAAAACGGCACATCAGCCCGAATACCAGCCTGTACCCCCACGCCAATACACTACGGCCTGGGGCAATAGGCAGGACCTGCAAGACATACTGGAAAATAAAGCAGGTCAGCCAAGATCGATCTACGGATCACGGGGGCACACCCTAGCACGCGACAATGACCGTCATGCCGGATACATTATCAACAAGTCTGGTCGGGCCGAACACAGCAACCTAGACCAATTCGAACTGCGCAGCCACATAGCCCGGCACAGAGGCGCCGTGCACCCCCTCTGCTTCACTGACGAAGTGATGGATCTTGAATTCCCAGAAGGGTTCAAACCCGTAAATATCGAATCATACGATGGCACAACAGACCCCGCGGTATGGATCAAAGATTTCCTTCTCCACATTCACATGGCCCGTGGAGACGATCTACACGCCATCAAGTATCTTCCCCTTAAGCTCAAAGGACCCGCCCGGCACTTGCGAAACAGCATGCCAGAAAATTCCATTGGCAGTTGGGAAAACTTGGAAGACGCATTCCTCGACAACTTACAGGGCACATATGTGCAACCACCGGACGCCGATGACTTGAGCCACATTACTCAACAGCCCGGAGAGTCAGCCAGGAAATTCTGGACTCGGTTCCTAACTAAAAAGAACCAAATAGTCGATTGTCCGGATGCCGGAGCCCTAGCGGCTTTTAAGCATAATATCCGTGGCGAGTGGCTCGCCCGACACCTCAGCCAGGAAAAACCCAAGTCCATGGCAGCTCTCACAACACTAATGACCCGCTTCTGCGCGGGCGAGGACAGCTGGTTGGCTCGCAGCAGCAGCATGCCACATTCTGGCACCTCGGACGTTCGTGACAATAACGGCAAGCCACGGCGCAACATACACAAGCGACGGAACAACGACGACAACACCGAAGACACGGTAGTCAATGCCAGATTCAGCGGATCCAAATCCGGTCAGCGGAAGAAGCCATTCAAAAGAAACAATCAGGGACCGTCCAGTCTGGACCGCATACTGGAGCGCTCGTGCTAAATTCATGGCACCCCAGATAAGCCAGCAAACCACACCAACAGAGACTGCTGGGTGTTCAAACAGGCCGGCAAAATAAACGCCGAAAGCAAGGACAAGGGGATGCACAGCGATGATGATGAAGAGCCCTGGCGTCCGAACACGGGGGGACAGAAGAAATTTACCCCCCAGGTGAAAACGGTCAACATGATCTACGCCACTCACATTCCCAAGCGGGAACGAAAGCAAGCACTACGGACATCTATGCGATGGAGCCAGTCGCCCCAAAATTCAACCCATGGTCAGCTTGTCCAATCACCTTTGATCGTAGGGATCACCCTACTAGCATCCGTCATGGTGGCTCAGCCGCATTGGTCCTAGACCCAATCATCGACGGATTCCACCTCACGCGAGTCCTTATGGATGGCGGCAGCATCCTGAACCTGCTTTCTCAGGACACAGTGCGCAAAATGGGCATCGACCCTTCAAGGATCAAGCCCACCCAAACCACCTTTAAAGGTGTAATTCCTGGAGTAGAGGCCCGTTGTACGGGCTCTATAACATTGGAAGTGGTCTTTGGATCTCCGGATAACTTCCGAAGCAAAGAGTTAATCTTCGATATCGTCCCTTTCCGTAGTGGTTACCACGCCCTGCTCGGACGAACCACATTCACTAGATTCAATGCGGTACCACACTATGCATACCTCAAGCTCAAGATGCCAGGACCGCGCAGGGTCATAACAGTCAACGGAAACATGGACTGCTCTCTCCAAATAGAAGAGCATACTGCAGCCCTCGCGGCGGAAGTACAATGCGGCCTCCTCCGACAAACCATCAATCCGGCGACAGCAACTTCGAGCACCGTCAAGCGAGTCCGGAGCACCCCGCAATAGGACCATCAGGCACGCCAAGAGCGCGACTAGCAGTCCAGCCTCCGCTCAAGCCCCATCAAAGCAACATTTGTGCCACGCGTACACAATTACGCACTCAAAATACCATGGGCATAGGCGGAGGCGCAGCAATGACTCAGTCAACAGTGCGGTATCACCGCAGCATACCTTCATAACTTTCTCTTTTTATCTTTCCGGACATTGCTTTAGGGCAGCCTCTTCAGAAGAGCCGGATTGACAGACTTGCATAAGAGAGAAAACCAAGGAGGCAACAGGCTTTGCGCACAAAAGGAAATACCCAGGTGGAATTTGTTCACGATCGTTATACATGTTTTATATACCTACCTGCAGTCTTCCCTTGGATAGGACATGTTAAATAGTCCTATTTACTTCTGCTTAAACGCACCCATTGTAAACATACACTTAAACGTATTATTCATCAATGGGAGATCATGCATAGCGTCAACTTATTATTATCATTTGAGCATTTTTTTCTTACAAATGTTTATTCAATATTGCTTCCGTACATCTCGGTATGATCAATTTTGCCAGGGGCTTCTTATGGCGCCTCACAATATGGCAAAACAAGTCCGAACACTTTCAACAGTGAGGCACCCCAAACTTATAGCACTATATGCATCATCTCCGAATCACGTCTTGGATCAATAGTTGGGTTTGCCCGGCTCCCTTGTTTTGGTACCCTACGTTCCGTTATATCGGCTAAGGTAGCGCAGGGAGAACTACTGCGATTGTGTCCAGGTTCTTCCGGACGAGCACGTCAGTAGAGAAAGCCGAAAACTGACTGGCATGATGCGGCGAGAGCTGGTCGCTGTTCGAGAGGTCTTAAAATCCTTAAAGATTTTTCCGCTTTAGGCGAGGAATAGGCTTCGCCCGATCTAGGCGTACATAGCGCCCCAATTCGACCTTCCAAATTCTAGGGGCTTCGCCGAAATTTAAAATTGTAGAATTCCATGGCTAAGTGAAAGTTATAAAGCCGCATAGTCCGATTGCCTTGTTCGCTGCGCCGGATACCTCCTTAAGGGACCAAAAATTTGGATAAAGAGTATCCAGGTTTTTCCAGGAACACCCCGGTACTAGTTACGTGGGGGCGGAAGCCGACGACTGGCCTACTTTCAGAATTCTATAAACAGCCGCACAGAAGGTAATATTTTAAATCAAACAGTGCTACATAGCACTAGTAACTTTGTCTTTAAATTACAACAGTGGCAGAGGTACATTTAGTCAAAGATCTTGTCCTTGGTACATTCATCGGCCACGAGACGAGTGCCCTTCATAACGCCATCATAGTACTTCTTGGGATAGCAATGTGCCTTGCCCTCCGACGGCCCGTTCTTCACCAGCTTCTCTGCATCCAGCTTGCCCCAATGCACCTTCGCGCGGGCAAAGGCCCGGTGGGCACCCTCAATGCAAACGGATCGCTTGATAACTTCAAGCCACGGACAGGCATTCACCATCCGCTTGATCAGGCCGAAGTAGCTAGTGGGCAGGGGCTCACCAGGCCACATCTGGACTATGAAATCTTTCATAGCCACTTCGGCCGCCCTGTGGAGTTTGACCAACTGCTTCAGCTGGTCACTCAGAGGCATTGGGTGTTCGGCCCTAGCATACTGGGACCAGAACAGCTTCTCTGTGGAGCTCCCCTCCTCGGCACGGTAGAACTCCACGGCGTCTGAGACACTGCATGGCAGATCTGTGAATGCCCCTGGAGAGCTCTGAATTTGGGTAAGTAAAAGAAACGCCTCCTCCACATGTTTGCTTTGCATAAAGAATGTCTTACCCGCTGCTATCTTTTTGGCCGCCTGGATTTCCTGTTGTGCCTTGTTGGCTTTGGCCTTGGCGTCCTTCATACTCGCAAGGGCCTTCGCAAGCTCGGCCTCTTTCATCTTCAGATCATGCTCCACGGACTCGTACTTCTTGCCGAGGTCCCGGAGCTCTTGTTGTACCTCGCCCACTCTAGCATCTTGCTTTTCGCGCTCCTTGCATTCCAAGGCCGCCTTGTCTTCAGCCTCGGACAGTGCTTTCTGTAGGGACGCCACTTCGCTGGTGGCCCCTGTTACACAGTCACGACGCTTCGTCGTTAGACTAACCAATTTTATCTATCCTTCATTGTATGAGAGCGGGGAATCACTCACCTTTGTTCTCTTTGAGCTGCCTCCTCGTGAGGTCTAGCTCTCCCTGCGCCTGCTCCAGGTCCCGCTTTAGTCCGGCGACCTTGGCTGTGCGGACAGCAGCGGCAAGCAGCACATCCTGCTTATTCACATGCAAACTTATTATTAGACTCTTGCGGATTATAATTGACCCTCCGTTTGGCTTTTCTTTTCGAACACCAAACAGAGTATCAGGGGCTACTACCTATCAGGTGGTAATTTCACACATTTTGATTACTTACCTCAAAGCCAGTCAGGAGGCTGGTGCAAGCTTCGGTTAGTCCACTCTTGGCGGACAAAACCTTCTGAATCACCGCACTCATAAGAGTACGGTGCTCTTCATCCATGGAAGCGCCATGAAGCGCTTCCAGCAGATCATCCGACGCCTCGGGCATAATGGAAGTCCTCGACATGGACGGCTCGCCCTCCCTAACGAGGGGCTGCCTACCTGAGTCCGGAACCGTTTGAGGTTCCGAAACAGTGTTCGGCTGAGAGGCCGGCCTACCACGGCTCTCATCGACACGATCCGCGGATCTTGAACCCCGCGTGTCCGACATCTGGAGTTTCGCCTTGGGGCATCTCTAGAGTCACCTCCCCCCGCTCTGGGAGCCTTCGGGACAACACCCCGTATCATCCGTGGGCTGAGGAGTAGTGGCCGTCGGGAGCGAGTTCATCGCTGAATCGCTCAGGGATCCATCCAAAGACCATACCTCGGGATGAGCCCTGGCCGGACTGCATATATATTCAGCGTTATAAAAAAGACTATGAAGCAAAATCACGATAGAGTGCGGATACTTGCGATCATGCTAGGGGCTTCCCCCTGGGCAGCCACCCCTCCTCGCTACGGGCGGCCGTGGCGGAGTAGTCCGGAAGGGACACCTTTCCCTTCTTGGACGTCCCAGCCTCCTCCTCTGGGGCGGCTTTCCTCTTTTTCTCCTCCCCAGTGCGGGGAGGTGGAGTTTCTTCTTGCTTCCCCCCGCCTCCGCGGGAGAAATCTAGCTCGTCGTTGTCGGACGACGAGGGAATGACGGCCTTGCGCCGGGGGCCTTTCCCGCCCCCCTGGTCTACCTTCTCAGGCCCCGCATCCTCTCCGGATGGGGTGGCCCCTTCTTCTTGTTCCTCCCCTTCGGGGCAGGAGTGTGCCTCGTCGTCTTTGGACGAGGCTTCCGGTACAACCTTACGCCGGAGACCCTTCCTGGTCCCCGGGGCCTTCTTTTCGGCTGTAGCGACCCGACCCGAATGGGTCAAGTCTCTGTGCTTACGTGTCATCCCTGGATCGGTATGCTGACACACACAGTACTCGAGGATTTATAACAGAGGTAAATCACATGTACAAAATAACGTAAAAACTATTACCTCAATCCAAAATAGCGGAAGCAACAAGGTTGTGGATTCCCATCAACACCAACGGCAAAGTTGAGTATAGGAAATTGTAACCCTAACGTATCACTTACTCGTCGTAAGATCCTGCAACATGACACGTTGCAGCCACAGAGGGTCAGTACATTGAATGTACTGGCAAATTCACACCATAGAGCAATGATGAATAAGAGCTATCACTACATGCATATCTGGCTGGTGGAAAAAGCTCTATGGTTACAGTTTTGCGTAAAGCCAAATTTTCCCTACTACAAAGCAATACATTTATTTAACTATCATGGTGGTTGTTAAATATTGAGAATGGTTGACAGCATTCTCAATCCCAATTAAAAGTACTCATTAAAACCTAACAATATTGATTATAGTAACATGATGAGATCAACAGGATAATCCAAGTACTAGATACTCAAGACGTCCATAACCGGGGACACGGCTAATCATGATTAGTTTGTACACTCTACAGAGGTTTGCGCACTTTTCCACACAAGACTCGATCGCCTCCGCTTGGTTTCTCGCACTACATGGTGTTTAAGAAACGGATGATCGAGACATAGTCTTTCAGAAGCGCTAGCACCTTACGATGGGTGGACCGGTACACCTACATCCCCTACATTTGCTAGTCCACCACTATAAGAGTTCGCATGACTTAGTCAACTATGCCAGAGCCCATAATGGCTTGTGGCTGCACACGGAAGTTACTAGTATGAATTATCTTATGATCCCTTTGAGCCTGGGTGGCGGTCCATAGGAAAATCACACGGTAACCCCGTGATTTCCAAAAAAACAGGCAATCACTGGATACCCCAGGTGCCTCAATCCACCCAGATGTGTATTTAAGTTGCCACCTTAGATAAACCATTAATTAACAATCTCACATCTGTCATGGATATTCACTCACCCAATCCACGTCTACTAGCATAGCATGGCATAATAAGCAAACGCAGAAGTAACTCCCAAAGGTTTCATAAGTAACACAGGTAATAGGTACTACCTCATCTACTTCCCATCCCACAATTTAATTAGATCCTAATCATGCAATGTTTGAGGATTGATCTAATGCATAAAAACTGGGTATGAAAAGGGATATGATCAAAGTGTGAACTTGCCTGCAATGTTGATGAAGATGATTCGCACTCAAAACTCTTGATAGTTCTACTTGTCTCACTCCGTTCAATCTATTGTAAGCAAACAATAGTAACCACACATAAGCAATCACTCAAAAGACTAGAAAGAACGAAGAAAACAATTCGTAAAACTTCAAAACCAAGTCAAAAACTCTTGCAACATAAAACAATTTCTAACAGTAACAAAATTGTGTGAATTTGGCCTTATCAGAAAGCTTAGGTCAAGAGCTTCGAAGTGCAAAAAGAATCACTCAAATCGGAGTTATAAAACTCAAGTTACGATCAAACGAAGTTCAAATACAAAACTGATCTAATTCAAATTTTAAACTTTCAAAAACATGTTTGAGTTGTTTTACTGGATAGAGGGGACCATAATGAAGAAGTGGGTGTTAGTTTCGTTGGATTTGGACTAACGAGTAAAAAGTAGTGGTCGTTTGAAAAACAGGGACTAATCTGTAAAAGAAATTCTACTAATAGGTCCCTGGACAGAAAATAACAGAAAAAGAAAAAGTCTAAATAACGAACGTTCGCTACACAGATTTACAGAACGAAAACTTTCACTAAAACTAACTAAACAGAAAACGTTCGTTAAATATTACACCTAAAAAACAAATCTAGGGTTTTCAGAAAACCGAACTAAAAGAAAAACCGGCGGGCTTTCTCGGTTTATATCGGGTCGGTTGAGATGAACCGGCGGCGATGGTGGCTTTCTCCGGCGAGGCAGGGCAGTGGCGACGACGGGCTCCGGCGTGGCGCTGCTTCGCGACGAGGGGCGAGGGCGGCGAGGTGGCGCGGGCGGAGTGCGGCGACGGCG
>NC_041383.1:119288452-119308096 GCF_002162155.2 Triticum dicoccoides
GGCGCGGCAGAGAGAGAGGCGGGGCCCGGGGCCGCTATTTAAGGAGGGGAGGGGAGGCGCAAGGCGTGCGGGAGGGGGCAGAGGAGAGGCGGCGCGGGAGGTGGAGTCCGTGAAGGACACGGCGGCGGTGGCGCTGTTGTTGCGGCGGCGGTCTCCCGCTCGGGAGTCCGAGGTCGGGGCGAGCGGCTCGCCTGGGCTGGGCCTGGCTGAGGAGCTGGGCCGGCCCAGTTCGGCGGAGAGAAGAAGATTTTTTTTTAAAGAAAACAAACACTAAAATAAAATAATACCAATAAAATAAAAATACAACATAGGCATATTATATATCAAAATTTTCAGAAAAAGATTTTCTACTACATGAACATTATTCTAGCTTCAAATAAAATTCACAATAATTCTAATAATTCAAACAGTGCTACTGACTTATTTAAAACCCAATAAAATCATTTTTTAAAAAATACCAAAATGGTTTCAAATTTATTTCTCTCCAATTTTCTACTGTAGGGAATCATGTTACCCTATTTTCCATATATGTTATTTTCGGAGAAAAATACTTTGAATAAAACTCAAATAACTCCAAATTAAAAATTAAATTCAAAAGAACTTTGAATTTAATTCTTTGAAACTCCCAACTCATCTTTCATATGTTTTGAAGAAGTCATTTTATCTTCGCTCGTGAAAATCATTGAGTTGCATAAAGTTTCAGAATTGGAAATATTTTCCAAATGAAATTCAAATATTTTCAACACCCCTTGTCATTTAAATAAATGGAAGAAGTCATGCCATCTTCTCTCCAGGGTTTTGTGATGAAAAGAATTTGAATTCCCGAAGATCATAAAAGCAAAAAAAATGAAAGTTTGGGGAAGTCCTTTTATTCCCTCTCATTTAACTTTCAAAAAGTTTCAAATTTCAATCAATCACACAACAATCAAACAATCAATCAAAACAATCTATTTGTTTATAACATTCCAAAATTTAGAATTTTGGGATGTTACAAACTACCACCCTTAAAATGAATCTCGTACTCGAGATTCGGAGAGGCTAGCAAGGAATAGTTTAGGGTTTGGGGGTCTTCTCAAAATCCATCGATCATCTTCGGGGTCTCAGGTGCTACCACCCTTAGAAGCATGGTTACGGTTCCATCAAAACTCATATACTCCATCCTTATTACTGACAGTGTCGGTCTTCTCAGATCTTAAGGATAATTCCTTCTCTGGGCTCTTTCGGTAGTGGCATAACCTTTTCCTCAATACTTCTGTCCTTTCATCTTGGTAAGGTTATTCCATGACTGGTTCTTCTTAGCTGACGGGTCTGGCGCCAATACTAAACAACTATCGATATCTCATGGTGGTCAACAATTTATGGTTTCTCCTGCAGAAAACGGGTCTGGCTTCATTCTCACCGTATATCCTACGATTGGGAACAACTGCCTTGTACAGGGGAAAAGGCTTATACCATTCTAAGGTTCAAACAAGGTCTTGATCGTCGTCTCTCTGCTATAGGTAAGTCACTCAGATTTACCATCCCACATAGCAAGGCGAATAATAAGAGTAAGTCCCTATGGTGATCAATCCATCCCGCACCCAACTCATTATCTTGTATATGGTTTAGCGAATCTCGCATGCTAACACTCAGTCATCCTCACAAGCATTGCAGAATTTCTCTTGTCAACGAACCAAGTTCGGATAAATCCATTGATTCTGCAAGCCAAACAACATCTATCGTGTCTTCACAACTCTCAGGTTTTGCGTTGCTCCTATAAAATCGTTGGTGGGTAAAGGCATATCCTCTTCCAAGGGTTTTCCTTCAGCAAGAGTGTGCTTGCTTCTTGGCAGGTCCTGGGGCCTGTGGGTTATGGCCCATCTCATCACTTAAAATCCTTGAACACATCATCTGGGCAACTGATCATTATCCCAACATCCAACTTCCTGGCATACTTAAATCCATCCAATTATACTGTCTTCCTTCCTTCTATTGGCACCAAACTAGGACATGATTACTCACACTCATCATGGAATTTCCATTGATCCATATTTCCAACATCATACCTCCTTTATATCCCATAGTAATTCATCTCTTCATCCTCGTGGGATATCCCACCTTCCGTGATAAAAACTTATACTAATGAAGTCCATACTCCACTTCATGGAACATCATTATCCTTTCCAGGGTCAAGCGTCCTTATATGGGAATATTGGCCATCTCTGCATAGCACTTCTTCAACTGGAAACGTGAAACACATCATGAACTCCTGATAGTCCTTCTGGTGACTCCAACTTGTTAGCCTATTCTCCCATACGTTCCAAACTCGCTATGGTCCTACAAATCTCGGGGCTAAATTCCCTTAACTCCAAATCATTTTTTTAACTCCTCGCAGAGGGGACATACGAGGACATGCTCTGTCTCCAATTTCATAGTCTACCTTCTTGTGTTTTTGAGTCTGCATAACTATTCTGCCTGGACTGAGCCACCTTCAGTCTATCTCAATTCAACTTAACATTCTCTTCTGACTCCTTGATCACATTTGGTCCAAACAACTGACGGTCTCCAACTTCATCCCATATCTATGGTGTCTGGCTCCTTCTCCCATACAAAACTTCCAAAAGGGGCCATTTTCAAACTGGATGGGTAACTGTTGTTGTATGAGAACTCCGCGTAAGGTAGATCATCATCACTACTAGATCCATAACCTAACGCACACGCTCTCAACATGTCCTCCAGAATCCGTTTCACTCTCTCGGTTTATCCATCTGTCTGCGGATGAAGGCTGTACTGAACTCTAGCCTAGTACCCAAAGTTTCACGCAACTGATTCCTAAACTTTGAAGTAAACTGGGTTCCTCTACAACGGTCCTTGGAACTCCATGCAGACATACGATCTTTGTCAAATATATCTTGGCCAACTTCGCACTTGTATAGGTGGTTTCACAGGGATAAAGTGAGCCACTTTGATCAAGAGAATAAACTACTACCCAGATAGAATCATATCCCGTTCGGGTTCTGGGAAATATGGTAATGAAATCCATGCCAAGCTTATCCTGCTTCCATTCAGGTATCAGCATAGGCTGTAGTAATCCGACTGGCTTCTGATGCTCTGCCTTTACTCTCTGACATACATCACATACGGCTACATACTCCGCAATATCCTTCTTCATACCAGTCCACCAGAAACGCTCCTTCAAATCCAAATACTTCTTGGTGTTTCTAGGGCGAATCGAGTATGGTGAGTCATGAGCCTCCTGAAGTATTAACTTCTTGATCTTTGCATTATTAGGCACATATACACGATCCTTGAACCATAAGGTGTCATGCTCATCCTTACGAAAACCTTCGGCCTTTCCTTTGCTCATTCTCTCTTTTATGTCAGCAATCTCTTTGTCATCCTTCTGAGCTTCACTGATCTCTTCCAACAATGTAGACTGAACTTCCATTACTGCAACAAAACCTTTGGGAACAATCTCCAACCGAAGTTCCCTGAAATCCTCGGCTAACTCCCTTGGTAATCCTTTGCTTATGAGGGTATTCGTCCTTATTTTCTTTATGGTTGTGTCCTATTTCTCCACAAAGCTTGTATGCACAAGGTTTCTTCACATCCTTTCCATAAGGCTCCAATTTCTGGGACACAAACCTAGACTTTGACAAAGTCAACTTAAATTTCCTTCCAGGTGGTTACTCCTTGCAATCCATTGATGGTTTGGTACATCCTCCACCAAATAGCAGCACCTCTTTCAAAGCACCGAAGAGCATGCTGGGCCATATCCTTTCTGACTATAGGGTTATTCTCCATTTGATTCTTCCATGTTCTCAATCCATCGGTTCGTCTCCAATTGACCCATCGGTCCAGAAAATATGAGCTCATCTCCATTCATCCTCTATTGGTTCCATGGGTTTGGGGTGGGATAGGAAAGGTCGAGAGGGATACACACAATACAAACAAAAGTTTTGAAAAGACAGATTTTATTGTGGCCGTCGGAAAAACAACAAACAAATGACAGCTCACAATCATCACATCTAATGTAAGTATATAACAGGGGTTTGGTCTTCTAAAGTTCAATAAATCTCAATGTCATCAAACTCTTCAAGTCTTGGTCATGTCTCTGATGGCTCCTTCTGATCATGCTTGTCCTTCTCAAGTTCTTTTGCCAAATCATCTCTGTTGATGCGAAGTCTCTCATGACATCCTTTAATATTTCAGGGGTTGTGTTCCAAACTTCTGGGTTTCAACATCCTTGGTATGAACCATGTCCTTCTGTCCTTCAGTTCCGGATGAATCTTCGGTATCTCGAGGTTTTAGCTCCTCCAGCTTGGCTACTTCATCTTCTGGTTCCTGAGTTCTTCACGAATAGCCTCCTTGTCAAATATGACTTCCTAAAGTCCATCTTAAAATCCTTGATGTAATACTCCAGATCCTGGCGATACACCAGCTAAAGTTAAAACTTCACCTTGCTGATAGGTGCTCCATCAGCCTTATACCATCAAATCTTTCCTTGCATCTGCATGCTTAAGTTCGCACGGTGACAATAGCATAACGGGTAATAACACCTTGGATAGTCGTGCTTCTGCTCTTGTCATTTCCATGAACTTTTATTCCATAGTTAATATCTCCTGCCTTAGGATTTTCTTGACAAAACTTGAGTTCCAATGCTCCATGTTTTGGTCTTTCTTCGATACACCTTGATCTCGGGTATTGACAGCTTCAATGGTCTGACAATTTCCATAAGTGTAGCCTTCCTTGGTCATACCAATCCGGAAAATCTTCAGAGCATTCATATTCTCCTGGTCTTTATCCGTCGTAGTTTCCATCATTATAATCCTCGGAAAAATCCTCTTCATTTCGAAGTGGTCTTAGTTGTCTGATATCTGGTCCTTCTTGGAGTGGTCTCATCAGTCGAATCTTCGAGGGGTCAAAAGGGGAAAGGGGTATGGTCTCACTAAAAGGAATTTTTGAAATAGCTCAGAAGAGAAGAGAGGTAAAACATTCTTTTGAGAAGAAAGTTGTAGAGAAAAATCTTTCCTATGGGCTTGCCAGTTTCTAGGGTCACGTCCTACAGTCAACATGTGCTCTGATACCATCTTGTAGCGACCCGACCCGAATGGGTCAAGTCTCTGTGCTTACGTCTCATCCCTGGATCGGTATGCTGACACACACAGTACTCGAGGATTTATAACAGAGGTAAATCACATGTACAAAATAACATAAAAACTATTACCTCAATCCAAAATAGCGGAAGCAACAAGGTTGTGGATTCCCATCAACACCAACGACAAAGTTGAGTATAGGAAATCGTAACCCTAACGTATCACTTACTCGTCGTAAGATCCTGCAACATGAGACGTTGCAGCCACAGAGGGTCAGTACATTGAATGTACTGGCAAATTCACACCATAGAGCAATGATGAATAAGAGCTATCACTACATGCATATCTGGCTGGTGGAAAAAGCTCTATGGTTACAGTTTTGCGTAAATCCAATTTTTCCCTACTGCAAAGGAATACATTTATTTAACTATCATGGTGGTTGTTAAATATTGAGAATGGTTGACAGCATTCTCAATCCCAATTAAAAGTACTCATTAAAACCCAACAATATTGAGTATAGTAACATGATGAGATCAACAGGATAATCCAAGTACTAGATACTCAAGACGTCCATAACCGGGGACACGGCTAATCATGATTAGTTTGTACACTCTGCAGAGGTTTGCGCACTTTTCCCCACAAGACCCGATCGCCTCCGCTTGGTTTCTCGCACTACATGGTGTTTAAGAAACGGATGACCGAGACATAGTCTTTCAGAAGCGCTAGCACCTTACGATGGGTGGACCGGTACACCTACATCCCCTACATTTGCTAGTCCACCACTATAAGAGTTCGCACGACTTAGTCAACTATGCCAGAGCCCATAATGGCTTGTGGCTGCACACGTAAGTTACTAGTATGAATTATCTTGTGATCCCTTTGAGCCTGGGTGGCGGTCCATAGGAAAATCACACGGTAACCCCATGATTTCCAAAAAACAAGGCAATCACTGGATACCCCAGGTGCCTCAATCCACCCAGATGTGTATTTAAGTTGCAACCTTAGATAAACCATTAATTAACAATCTCACATCTGTCATGGATATTCACTCACCCAATCCACATCTACTAGCATAGCATGGCATAATAAGCAAACGCAGAAGTAACTCCCAAAGGTTTCATAAGTAACACAGGTAATAGGTACTACCTCATCTACTTCCCATCCCACAATTTAATTAGATCCTAATCATGCAATGTTCGAGGATTGATCTAATGCATAAAAACTGGGTATGAAAAGGGATATGATCAAAGTGTGAACTTGCCTGCAATGTTGATGAAGATGATTCGCACTCAAAACTCTTTATAGTTCTACTCGTCTCACTCTGTTCAATCTATCGTAAGCAAACAATAGTAACCACACATAAGCAATCACTCAAAAGACTAGAAAGAACGAAGAAAACAATTCGTAAAACTTCAAAACCAAGTCAAAAACTCTTGCAACATAAAACAATTTCTAACATTACCAAAATTGTGTGAATTTGGCCTTATCAGAAAGCTTAGGTCAAGAGCTTCGAAGTGCAAAAAGAATCACTCAAATCGGAGTTATAAAACTCAAGTTACGATCAAACGAAGTTCAAATACAAAACTGATCTAATTCAAATTTTAAACTTTCAAAAACATGTTTGAGTTGTTTTACTGGATAGAGGGGACCATAACGAAGAAGTGGGCGTTGGTTTCGTTGGATTTAGACTAACGAGTAAAAAGTAGTGGTCGTTTGAAAAACAGGGACTAATCTGTAAAAGAAATTCTACTAATAGGTCCCTGGACAGAAAATAACAGAAAAAGAAAAAGTCTAAATAACGAACGTTCGCTACACAGATTTACAGAATGAAAACGTTCACTAAAACTAACTAAACAGAAAACGTTCGTTAAATATTACACCTAAAAAAACAAATCTAGGGTTTTCAGAAACCGAACTAAAAGAAAAACCGGCAGGCTTTCTCGGTTTATACCGGGTCGGTTGAGATGAACTGGTGGCGACGGCGGCTTTCTCCGGCGAGGCGGGGCAGTGGCGACGGCGGGCTCCGGCGTGGCGCGGCTTCGCGACGAGGGGCGAGGGCGGCGAGGTGGCGCGGGCGGAGTGCGGCGACGGCGGTGGTGCAGAGCAGCGGCGGCGGCAGCGGTTGACAATGGCGGCGGCGGCTGCGGGCTCCGGCGAGATGCGGGAGGAGCGAGCGGCGCGGCAGAGAGAGAGGCGGGGCCCGGGGCCGCTATTTAAGGAGGGGAGGGGAGGCGCAAGGCGTGCGGGAGGGGGCAGAGGAGAGGCGGTGTGGGAGGTGGAGTCCGTGAAGGACACGGCGGCGGTGGCGCTGTCGTGGCGGCGGCGGTCTCCCGCTCGGGAGTCCGAGGTCGGGGCGAGCGGCTCGGCTGGGTTGGGCCTGGCTGAGGAGCTGGGCCAGCCCAGTTCGGCGAAGAGAAGAAGATTTTTTTTAAAGAAAACAGAGACTAAAATAAAATAATACCAATAAAATAAAAATACAACATAGGCATATTATATATCAAAATTTTCAGAAAAAGATTTTCTACAACATGAACATTATTCTAGCTTCAAATAAAATTCACAATAATTCTAATAATTCAAACAGTGCTACTGACTTATTTAAAACCCAATAAAATCATTTTAAAAAAACACCAAAATGGTTTCAAATTTATTTCTCTCCAATTTTCTATTGTAGGGAATCATGTTACCCTATTTTCCATATATGCTATTTTCGGAGAAAAATACTTTGAATAAAACTCAAATAACTCCAAATTAAAAATTAAATTCAAAAGAACTTTGAATTTAATTCTGTGAAACTCCCAACTCATATTTCATATGTTTTGAAGAAGTCATTTTATCTTCGCTCGTGAAAATCATTGAGTTGCATAAAGTTTCAGAATTGGAAATATTTTCCAAATGAAATTCAAATATTTTCAACACCCCTTGTCATTTAAATAAATGGAAGAAGTCATGCCATCTTCTCTCCAGGGTTTTGTGATGAAAAGAATTTGAATTCCCGAAGATCATAAAAGCAAAAAAAAAATGGAAGTTTGGGAAAGTCCTTTTATTCCCTCTCATTTAACTTTCAAAAAGTTTCAAATTTCAATCAATCACACAACAATCAAACAATCAATCAAAACAATCTATTTGTTTATAACATTCCAAAATTTAGAATTTTGGGATGTTACATCGGCCTTCTTCTCCGGTGCCTTGTAGGGCGCCAGGACTAGCATCTCCGTTAGGAGAGCATCAGCTGGGCCTTCTGGCAGCAGAGCCGGACAGTCAGTCTGCTCTGATGTCTCCACATAATCCTGATCAAATATGCACAATTACTTAAGACTCCCCCATGAATGTATTGGGGAGATATGAATCCGGTGGTAGTCAGAAAACTCACCGGACGAGGAGGCCGCACGGCGTGAAGTCCACGTCCTCGGATATGGGAGGAGGTACTTCGGAGGCCTTGAACAGCGCCTTCCATGCGTCTTTATGCGTCATGTCGTAGAGCCTCCGAAGCGTCTGGTGTTCAGCTGGGACGAACTCCCACAGATTAAATGCCCGCCTTTGGCACGACAGAATTCGGGGAACGAGCATGACCTGGATCACGTTGACAAGCTTGATCGTTCTTGTCCTTCATGCTCTTGATGCAGTTTTGGAGTCCGGTCATCTCTGTAGGCTCGCCCCAGGCCAGGCCCTTCTTTTCCCAGGAGGTGAGCCGCATGGGGGTTCCGAATCGGAACTCGGGGGCCGCTGCCCAGTTGGCACCGCGCAGCTTGGTGATGTAGAACCCCGGTTGCTACCCTTTCACGGTCTCCACGAAGGATCCATCAAGCCAGGTGACATTAGGCATCTTGCCCACCATGCCCCCCCCCCGCACTCCGCTTGCTGGCCGCTCACGATCTTCGGCTTCACGCAGAATATTTGCAGCCACAGGCCGAAGTGAGGCTTCATGCGGAGGAAGGCCTCGCATACAACGATGAACGCCGAGATGTTGAGGACGAAATTTGGGGCTAGATCATGGAAATCTAGCCCGTAGTAGAACATGAGCCCGCGGACGAAGGGATGAAGTGGAAATCCCAGTCCACCGACGAAGTGGGCGACAAACACGACCCTCTAGTGAGGTTCCGGGGTTGGAATGGCATGTCCTTTGTCCAGTAGCCGGTGCCCGATGTCTGCGACCAAGTATCCGGTCGCCCGAAGATTCGTGATATGCTTCTCTTTCATGGTGGAGGCCACCCACTTGCCTCCTGCTCCGGACATGTTTAGCTATACGGAGAAGACTTGGTCTAGGGCGTTGGAGCTCGAGGGGGCAAGGGTGAGCAAAGGAGGAAGAAGGCGTGGGTAAAAATGGGGAACTCTTATCCCTTTATAAGAGGCGACGAAAGCGGTGCGCCTCCCCACTTGCCCGTTGAGAATCGCTTACTTCCCAAGCGCCACGATTGATGGCGTGGTGGGATTACCCATACCCGTATTGATGAGAATCTCGTGATAAGGGGACACGATCTCTGCTTTGACAAGACGTGTCAAGGAAACTGCCTCGCAATATGCGTTGTGGCTGGTTGTGGGAAAACGGTTCGAATAATGACCCGACCATAATGACATGTCATGTTGTCTAAAAAGTTGTCAGCAGATTCCATTTGTGAAATATCATTCTCTTTGCGTTGGTATGTGAATATCATTTTGCGGATCCGGACAAGGTTTAAGTGTTCAATAATTACTTTGGAGTATTCGGAGAAGGAACCCGCCTTGCAATGCTGAAGACAAGACTGTGCGCCGAACTCATCGTCATTGAAGCTTGGTTCAGGGGCTACAGAGGGAGTCCTGGATTAGGGGGTATCCGGACAGCCGGACTATATACATCGTCCAAACTATTGGAGCGTGAAGATACAAGACTCAAGACTCCGTCCCGTGTCCGGATGGGGCTCTCCTTTGCGTGGAAGACAAGCCTTGGCGATCCGGATATTATATTTCCTTCCTTGTAACCGACTCCATGTAAACCCTAGCTCTCTCCGGTGTCTATATAAACCAGAGAGGTTGGTCCTTAGAGGGCCGATCACAACTACAATCATAATCATCATAGGCTAGCTTCTGGGGTTTAGCCTCTACGATCTCGTGGTAGATCTACTATTGTACTACTCATATCATCAATATTAATCAAGCAGGAAGTAGGTTTTTACCTCCATCGAGAGGGCCCGAACCTGGGTAAACACTGTGTCCCTTGCTTCCTGTTACCATCACCCTAAGACGCACAGATCGGGACCCCTACCCGAGATCCGCCGGTTTTGACACCAACACCCTCCCCTTCCCCTCCCCGACCCCCCTTCCCCAACCACGGCAAGCTGCTGAATCTAGTCCTTTGCCGCAGCGTTGGACCTCACACCCCGACGGATCTACCTTCCACACCTTGGAACCCCCAACTGCCAACTCACCACTTCACCGGAGCCGCTTCAGCAACTGGCTTGTACACTGCACCGGATCTCCTTGACCGCCATCATGGTCCACCGCACCGGATCTGCTTAACCGGCGCCCTCGTCCACCACAGTGTAGGCCCTTCACTGACTCCCTCGTCCGTCCCTTCGTTGTCCCTTCATACAAGCCCTTGTCTGTCGCAACAGTCCCGCCTCACCGAAAGCACTGTACAACGCGCCCGCCGAAGCCTTCGTCCACTGCACCGGACCCGCTCCACGGACACCATATTCAACTCCACTGGCCCTGCTTTACCGACACCGCAGCCTCATCAGGTTATTTCGATCTGTACTCCTTTGGTTTTTCTCTTTATAGTGCAACTGTTCACTTACCACAGATGAACTTTCTTGTATGTCGACAAGCACCGAAACCGTAGCACCGGAGCCGCTTCAGCGACGGCGACAGCCGGCCCAAACTCAACCGCAACACGAGCACCATCGACGATCCTTAGCTATCAAGTATGCCAATGATACCCATACGCCGCCGAGAATTGGGTACTATTATCCAACGGCCGGCGCCTACATTCACTTTCTTAGCATAAGCACCGCACCTTTGAATTTCTTTAGGGCATCATTCAGTTTTTCATGAGACGCGTTATTCTGCTTGCACCTGTAGGGCCATACTTCTGGCAGACATGTTACATGTGCTAAATTACATACCAGTGCACATATAGTTAATATGCTTTAGTTTTGTCCTAAGTATTATTGTACTTCCTAGATATCACTGCCTACTATTTTACTTCTTGCATGCTATATTTATGATAATGGTGTTGTTCTGATGCCACCTGTTGGTTCCATCAGACTGCTTCATGTTCTTTATGCTTAATTACACATCAGCAAACTAGCATGTGGTCCCGCTGGTTTTTGTTCGTTTTAACCTACATTTTCTGATGCTAGCTATTACATCACTACTATGAGCCTATGTTCATTACTTTTTTGTGTGTTCTTGATCTTCCCAAGTTGCATGACTAATTTGATGCTTCTATTAATTATGGAGCTGCCAACCCCATCAAGCAAAATATTTGTTCTTTTGGGGCTGGCACCTTGAACAAGCATAAAAATAGAGGGAAGCAGATATATTGTCGTGTATGCACACACACCCTTCTTTCATTAGTTTAGATGAACCATTCATGATCAATTCGAACTAGTGCAAGCGATTAAAATTAATTTTACCTAAATAGAGGGTGCAGAATAAACTACAACAAGTAGATTTGCAACCACGGGATGCTGACAATACCTTCAAAGAACATTGCAACGTCAGCGAGGCTTCACAGCAACATATGGTAAGCCAGTGTGTATTAGTACATGTGAAATGTAATGTGTGTGGGCTGCTTTCTTGGCTTGTGCCCTCAACCTGTAATCCTACAGAATAACAAATAGTTCAGTTGTCTGCTTTGCTCTATTGCTTGATTCGAATGCTTGTTTGTTACTTGTTACGCTATACCTGAGTTGGCCAATATGTCAGCAGTGCCTGCTGTACTATCGTAAAGAAATGCATGCCTAGTTCATTTGAGTCCATAACTTTTCCTCTGAACTTCATCACAAGACTGTCTTCGTAGTTTATATGAGGCCACACTATTAAGTGCTTTCTCAGACTATTTCAACTTCTTAGATGCCTTGGCAACTTAGCGGTGGTACACTCCCTTTCAACTGGGTCTCGTTTAATCCCAATTAAAGTCCACTAGTGGTATGATAGTTCAAAAGAGTTTTTGTTTATTGAGGAAAATGAACCAAGGAGCTAGCAAAAACTAACTAGATGGGATTGGCGGATGTTATTTCTTTGCCACTTACATCCCTAGTTTCATCTTACCATTTTAATTTCTTTTCGGCTGATACCGCTTCAAACCGTTTAAATATAGCTTGCCATGCTCGGCAATAATTCGCATGTCGTTTACCTTGTAAGCTTACTGCCTGGATCATGCGATAACTATCTCTTACTTATGTCCAGCGGAAACCTTTCAGGATGCCGTTCACACTAGGACACAATGTACAACCCCAGAATCTATTTTTGGAAGCAGTGCGCCATCCATGTTACCAGATGGTAGCAGTTCCGAGGCAACACTGCCGGAGAGCAGTCTGAGCACAGATATTATAGTTCTTGAGGCTCTACTAGAGGCAGAAAGAGATGGTGTGGCTGCCATGAATGAGGTAATCTCGATCTTGAAGCTGGAAATTATGCAATTAGCTGCACGCATTATGCAAGCAACCCAAGAATTGGAGGAAGTAAGAATGTTGCATTTGAAGACGGAGGAGGTCCTGCTGCTTCTGCTATCTGAAGCCCAGGGTAATCCCAGTTCTTCTTTAGATAGCAGTTGAAATTGTCATTAGATTATTGTACTTGCATGTTGTGTCATGTCTCTGAATGGATTATGTTGTAAGACCCCCTATGTTGTCCATGTGTTGTAATGGTCCGAATTTTTTAGGCGAGGTATCCTTAGTACTTGTATGATTGACATAAGGTGAACTGTTTTTTGTGTGAGCATATTGTATTGGAAGAAATAACTGTTTGACTCAAAGTGTATCCAACCTACTGAATTCGAAGATCACAACATTTCTAAATCATAATCATATATAAAGGTGGAATAAATCTTTGTTGTGGTTTCGAAGAAATAAATAACAAACCGTAGAATTATCTGTGGATATTTGTAATCGAATAAAAATTGGATTTGGATTTAGTTGCCAGGGTCCAGGGCAAACGTGAATGCTAATTCTCCCAAATTTTGAACGAAGTGGCTAAACACCCACTATAATTTGTGGTCTGTCCGAAGCAAGTGTTTGCGAGATGGAAATTACTGTCTACCCCCTGACACTTGACATCCTTATCGACCGGATTTACACTGCTGTCGATAGGGGTAGACTAGTAACTTCAATCAGACGTGACACGACGGCCTCTGAGCCCATTCAGACACGGTGGGTGCCAAACGTGGGCGGCAAAACACATTTAATTCAAGCTTGTCCGAAAGAAATGTTTCTCTCCCTTCATTTCCCCATTCATCCACGGTGGGCGGCAAGTCAAACTCTCCTCGTCCGAAATCGATGTAGGCTAATATTTTAAATAGGGGCAGATGTGTAACTTCCCTCGGACGTGACACAACCGCCCTACCTGTCAGCCCCGTTCATACACCATGGGCGCCAACCTTGGGCGGCAAAACACCCTCTCCTCGCCCGAAATCGTTACCGACAAATATTTGGGAGATGCGAGATTACCGTCCTATCCCCAACCGACGTGATGTCCAAAATTTTAAATGGGGGATAAGTGCGTAACTTTCCCACATTTCAGACAAGCGCGTCCCAAAGTTTGAGATACCCCTCCCCCTCAATTTCCCCATTCATACATCGTCGGTGCCACGACAACCTCCCCACTGCATCCATCCTCCTCCGTCCGCCACCCCATCCTCCACCTTGCCTGGGCCGCTACCCCTACCCGTCGTCCACTGCAAGAGATGGACGTCTCTCATCCACGGCGCCGGACCAGGATCCTTTCATCGCGTCGTCTCGCTTCATCAGTGCCGTCGTCCACTTTGTTGTTGCCGCTCCTACGACCGCCTCGTCCACGGCAACAGGATTTATCCCCCAACCCGGCCGTCTGCCATCTAAAGTCTTCTTCTCCGGCGTCGACAGCCATCGCACCCGTAGCACCCTCAACGTATCAGCAGGGGCCTACATGGCGTCGCAAGAGAGGTGCTACTCTGTCATATGTGCTTAAGTTATTGATCTCACCCGCAAAATAGATCTTAAATTGTTTACTGTACTTTTCTTGTTCGTACCAAATTGTAGTGGCTAGTTGAATGCAAACATTGGTTGTGAAGTAGCTTTCTCCGGTTTGCACCTTCAGATCCGCCATGTCACGGTCATTATACTCATAAAGCTTATGGTTTCCCCCCTTTATATTCACTACCATCATCATAGGTGCTTCCCTGCTTCGTGTCGTGCTAGCACTGCTCCTCAAGACCTCAACCCATCAAGCGAAACAACATGCCACTCATAATTCCAAAGCTTACGTGTTGAAATACGAATCTGATATGATGCTCATATTACTAAAACAGAGAACGTTTAATTGGTCACCTAATGTTCCTATGTTCATTTCGAAAAGCATGTGCGCCACCCACTGGTCCAGCTAGTTCCACTTTCCTGATTTTACTCTTGATGCTTAGGGTTTCCCCCTTTTATCTACTCTACTATGATCTATGTAGGTGCTTTCTGTCATACTAGCATTACTCCACCCTTCAAGCTAAACAACACAACACTCAAAATTCCAAAGCTTAGTTGTTCAAATATGATTGTGATATGATACTGATATTAGTTAACAGACACATTCAATTAGTTAGCTAAAGGTCCCACTTGAGTTTCCAAATGCATGTCGTGACATATAGAGAGACAGCAGAATTGCATTTCTTTGTCACTTGTTGATTATACTTTCTTGTTTATACCAAATCTTAGTTGTTATTTCAAAGCAAATATCGGTTGCTAACTCCCCTTTGCGCAGTTTGCAGCTTCAGATCTGCCATCCCACTGCCACGGTCAACACTATACTCATCATGCTTACAGTTTCCCCATTTTATGATGACCAAGATCAGCCTACGTGGTTCGTGTCGTAATAGCACTACTCCACCCATCGAGCTAAACAAGCTTAGTTGTACAAATTCAAATATGATATTATGCTGATATTAGTAAAACTGAGAGATGTTTAATTGGTCAGCTAAATGTTCCTACTTTAGTTTCGAAATGCATGTGAGCCACATATGGAGAGACCGGAAGGAATAGTATTTCTCTGTGCGCTCCGGTTCATCATGGGTGGCCAACCGACATTGTATAGAAAGACTTGTAATATCTTCAATCTGCTTGCTCTTCTGCTCTTCTTTAAGATTATCCTCTTCTCTTGTGGTCGACTTGTCAGGTTGAGTTATTCTCCCTTAGTATATTTTGAATCTGTCAGGTCAGGTCGACTTGTTCTTCTTTATTATATGTTGAAGCTGACATCTGCGAAGTATCATCACTTTTGGAGCTCTCATATTTTGAGTAGTAGGCCACATTATATTAATGCACACACCAAATTACAGCATGCATGGCACCTCTTAGAAGTTGCAGAGATAGCACAAAGGGGTTTACAGGGAGGAAGTATTGGATTAGAATCACTTCTGTATTACAAAGATAATCTCACTTGTTTTTATGTTTTCATGCATGTCAGGTATTGAACATTATCAAAATGAATATGAGAATGGGCGCACGAGAGGAATATTGCGGAATGATCCACTGGCTAACAAACTTGGCTTGGTGGAGGATGACCTATCTTATTCACCCATCAAGGTGTGTGCTCTAACTTGGCAAGGTTGTATTGGTCGCACATATTTTGCATCTGGCCTCTTGCATTACTTCTACTTTCTTACACCATCTTCTTAGTTTAAGCATCATATATGAGTATATGCCATACCTATCCATTTTCTGTACCTATTCCATGTGTCGTCATACTATGTTTTTCCAGTCAAATGTTGTTCTTTCGTAATAGATGTCCAAAAGGAAGAGGGTGATTGCAGATCCTCAAGGAGTACAAACTAGGTATTTGGAAAACGTAGTAATACCTGTTAAATCAGATAGATCAGTAGCCACAGAAAACACAGGCCCAACTGTAACGGACTTTACCCCTACTCCAGTGGCCAAACACCTATTAGAACTGCTGACAGCCAGCGTCAGGTACTGTCTATGATATCAATTCAAAATTTGAACTCCCAAAATTCTGCATGTGCCTTACCTTCTCTCTTGTATGAAAACTAATTTCAGATGAATCTCCTTGCTCAAAGGATCATAGGATCTCACGACAATATTGGGCTCTGCATTGCTCTTGTCAGTACCTCTTGCCCTTTGTCAGCATACTTACACTCATTGCTGTTTGATTATGTAGCATCACTGTAAATGTTCGCTTCTTTATCCTTCCTTTTCTTGAAATTATAAGATCTATATTTACTCTTAGATAAATGTAGAATTAACACAATGGTTATGAAGTTTTGGATTGCTCATGTAAGTACCTATTGTCATGTACTCCCTCTGTATCAAATTAATTGGTTATCAATTGGATGTATTTAGAACTTAATAGTGCTAGATACATCCATTTGAGCGACAACTAATAATGGACGGTGGTGATATTAATGTACATGCATCGCGACATAGTTGATTGTCTAGCATTAGTCTGCATCTTATCTGACCTACCCTCCACTTTCTCCAAATTATCATATCTACATTTACTCTTACCAGAATGTTGAATAAAGCCAATGCCACTGCACTCGTTGATGTCTGCATTCCTCTTGTCAGTACCTTTTTCCTTGTAACGATGTACTTAATTAATTGCTATTTGATTATGTATCATTAGTATACACCTGAGCTTCATTATCCTCTATTTCTTCCAATATTATTTGATCTATATTTACTCTTTGCAAAATGTAGAATAATGACAACGCTTATAAAGAATTTTCTTTGGGGAATTTATTGAATTATCTTTTCATCAACATGGAGAAGGGCTTTGTCCAGCCCGTGTTAACATCTAATGTAAGTTTATCCTTCTCAAGCCTTCAAACTTTGTTCTAGTATAGATTTGGATAGGCATCATTTCCTCCACCGTTGTTTACATCTGATTGGATGTTTGCAACAACTACCAGTTTTAAATTGTAGTTGTAAAAACATGTTCCTTATGTAGTACAGATCCATTTATTTGCTTATATAATTGTGAAACCTATTACGTGTCTCCTTTCTCTTTCCGAGTCGTATCTCTTATGCCAGGCAGAACTTTAGGAAAGATTGTGAGCCAAACCATCTTGAGGACAGCGAGGTGACCCCAAGGTCCTGTCTTGATGAAGACAGTGAGTTGAAGCTACTCACCAGTAGATGTGAGACAACCTCTGTGCAGTTGCTGCCTCAATCGGTTCGACTTCTTTAGTCTCAACTTAAAGCAGAAAGGCTTGCTTCAGCTCAGCTCCGACTTGAAGTCAAAGATGCAATGAAGATGTCAGAGGACTGCCTTGCGCACCATCATACCGTACAGCTATAGGTGATGCATCTATCGTTGACACAACTGAGGTCTACACAGCTTCTTCGACTGTTTGGGGTGCCCGACCTGGCCAGGCCTAGTGCCTTCTGAAGTGCTCTCAGTTTGTATATTATTTTGTCGGCGCGTTTATTTGCACTGGTGGCAAACTTTGATGCCCAATGGATGTAATCCTCGGTCGTGTTGCACTTTATTATCACCGGGTAGCGAACTTTGATTCCTAATATGTCGTAATTTCTTTGTTGTATAGTCTAGGTTTATTCTTTGGTCGGGGTATGCTGTAATTTAGGCCGAAAGGTTCCGTGGATCTCAGTGTTGTCGGTCTTCAGGTCGGCTCGTTGCTCATATGGGCCAAAACGTGGGCCTATAATCAGCTTGGGCCATTAGTAGGTCTAAACCTATAGTAGTTTCCCGCCTTTAACAGGCCATGGGATACATATTTACTGTAGTGAAACTGGGCTTCCTACGGGCCATAGAAACAATGGGCCTTCTATGGGCCGTAGAAACAATGGGCCTTCTACGGGTCGTATCATCAATGGGCCTTAGACGGGCCGTATGATCGATTGGCCAAACATGGGCCAAAAACAGACCGCATTATTGACGTAAACGGGCTATAGTTGGAGTCGTCCGTTCATGGGCCGACCATAACGGGCCGTCGTTAATAGGCTGTATTTGATGACACCATGAAAACGGCCCAACGTATTAACGGGCCACAAACAGGCCGACTGTAACCACGGGCTGAATTTGGCCCACAAGCAGAAAATGGCAGTAATAGGTCGTAAGTAACCGAATGCTGGAAATGAGCCCAAGAATAAATGGGCCCTGACAAGGCCGATAAATAACATGGGCTGCAAACGGCCCAATTGATTAATGGGCCGTTAATGGGTATAAAGTGATACACTGTTCATTACGGGCCAGTTTCACCACGGGCCGTTAATGGGCCAAGAGTTACAAAGGGCCTCATCTGGGCCGAAAGACATCATGGGCCATACATGGGCCAGAACTTAAAATGGTTTGGAATCATATTGGATGGCCCAGATGATGCTACTGGGCCTAATTCGGATAGGTCGTAACAGGCCCTAGGTTAGCGGGCTGTAAATGGGCTATATGCAAACAGGCCGTTAACAGGCTTTCCGTGGGCTGGCCCACCACCTTTTGACCAAGTCAAACGGGCCGGCCTTTTCACAGGAATGGGCCTCTGTTGGGTCGTGCCATGTGTCGACGTATCATAGGCGCCTTCTGTCCAATGAGTGGATGACATCTGTCCCAACGGTGAGCCGACATGTGTTTCCTCCAGCCAATGATGATTTTACCCGTGGAAAATCCCCATTGGTCGGGGCTGTTAGCGGGTTATAGGATCCAAAACTGGACTCGATAGCTTAACGGCATTCCGTTACGGTGGATGCCATGTGTTGGTCACCCTTGACGAAAGCACTTCTGTGACGCGCGATTTATCATCATGGAAGTGGACACTTCCGTGATGATAATTTTGGTAATGTCATGGAACACTTCTACGACAGCACAGGCATGGCTATCTTGATTCTGTCATAAATTTGTGATGGATGTACATGCATGAAAAAAAATGTGACCTACTGTGACAAACACGTATCATCACAGAAGTGTATTTTTTTGTAGTGGCATTATGGAACGAGTAAAGAGACTTGCTGGTAATGAGATTGAACTAGGTATGAGGATACCGACGATCAAATCTCGGGTAAGTAACATACCAATGACAAAGGGAATGACGTATGTTGTTATGCGGTTTGACCGATAAAGATCTTCGTAGAATATGTAGGAACCAGTATGAGCATCTAGGTTCCGCTATTTGTTATTGACGGGAGATGTGTCTTGGTCATGTCTACATAGTTCTCGAACCCGTAGGGTCCGCACGCTTAACGTTCGATGACGATTTGTATTATGAGTTTTGTGTTTTGGTGACCGAAGTTTGTTCGCATTCCCGGATGAGATCACGGACATGATGAGGAGTCTTGAAAAGGTTGAGAGGTAAAGATTCATATATTGGAAGATTGTATTCGGACATCGGAATGGTTCCGAGTGATTCAGGTATTTTACCGGAGTACCGAGGGGTTAC
>NC_041383.1:119308454-119347311 GCF_002162155.2 Triticum dicoccoides
TTGGCCTAAGGGAGAGAGAGGGAAGCCCGCAGGGGGTGGCCACGCGCCCCCTCCTAGGGATTCCGAATAGGACAAGGACGAGGGGGCGGCGCCCCCCTTCCCTTTCCCTCTCCCTCTCCTTCATATTCCCTCCGGTGGAGAAAGGAAAAGGGGGGGCGAATCCTACTTGGACTAGGAGTCCAAGTAGGATCCACCCCATGGCGCACCCCTCCTGGCCGCCGGCCTCTCTCCCCCCTCCTTTATATACGTGGGCAAAAGGCACCCCAAAGGAACACTAAGAGTTCTCTTAGCCGTGTGTGGTGCCCCCCTCCACAGTTTACTCCTCCAGTCATAGCATTGTAGTGCTTAGGGGAAGCCCTGCGCGGATCACATCACCATCACCGTCACCATGCCATTGTGCTAACGGAACTCTCCTTGGACCCTCTGCTGGATCAAGAGTTCAATGGACGTCATGGAGCTGAACGTGTGTTGAACACGGAGGTGTCGTACGTTCGGTACATGGATGGTTGGATCATGAAGACGTTTGACTACATCAACCACATTAATCTAACGCTTGTGCTTTTGGTCTACGAGGGTACATGGACACACTCTCCCCGTATCGTTGCTATGCATCTCCTAGATAGATCTTGCGTGATCGTAGGAATTTTTTTGAAATTGCATGCTACGTTCCCCAACAGTGGCATCCGAGCCAAGTCTATGCGTAGATGATATGCACAAGTAGAACACAAAGAGTTGTGGGCGATAATAGTCATACTGCTTACCACCAACGTCTTACTTTCATTCGGAGATATTGTTGGATGAAGCGGCCCGGACCAGCATTACATGACCGCGTTCATGAGACTGGTTCTACCGACGTGCTTTGCACACAGGTGGCTGGCGGGTGTGTGTTTCTCCAACTTTAGTTGAATCGAGTTTGACTACGGCTGGTCCTTGTTGAAGGTTAAAACAACACACTTGACGAAAGATCGTTGTGGTTTTGACACTACTAGAAAAACCGCTACTAATGGCACACCTAATTTGGCCATTAATGGCGCATCACTGGTGCGCCATTACTAGCACGCCATTAGTAATTTTTACTAATGACGCACCAGTGGTGCGCCATTAGTATAGGCCACGGTGCGCCATTAGTATGCCTCCCAGGGGCCATGTATACCCAGGTGATTTGGCATACTAATGGCGCATGACCACGAGATGCGCCATTAGTAACAGCGGCATACTAATGGCGCACTGTCCAGTGATGCGCCATTAGTATGCTTTGTCATACTAATGGCGCACTGTCATGTGATGCGCCATTAGTATGAATATTAGGGTTTTTTTATTTTTTATTTTCTGTTTTTTGCACAGGTTACAAAATGTATAATTTGACAAAACATAGACAGCACACATCAACAACAGATTCATCGAATACAATAGAAGATTAGTCTTTGAATACAATTCATCATATTAGTCTCCGAATACAATTCATCATATTAGTCTCCAATTTTTATTATAGTAAGAATATTACAATGTCTTTACAAGTTTCCAATAAAAGGAAAATTGCAAGGAAATAAAAAAAAACTAAAGCTAATCTTCTAGTAATCTTTTCTTCTTTTTCTTCACTTTATCCCTGCAAAATGTAACAAAATAAACACAAACACAAACAAACTATTTATAACATGTCAATACTGTCATTTTTTCAGACCAAGTAACTAACAACTTCAGTGAGACAGGCACAGTGCAGTGTGAATTTCAATTGGCTAAATCATATATAGAAATCAGTATCTTCTCTATGAACCTGAAACTGAGATGACTGGACTAATTTTGCACATTTGATTTATGAATTTATTCTTCTTCGACAACCAACTAAACTTCGGATCACCTTCTAAGCATCTGTACATACTACATAGGCTGATTAATCCAACAGCCACAATGCAAATGTCACATCCCTAGTTCTGGCCTGACCTATGCTTGCTTCCATCTGTGCATCATGTTTAAATTTTTGAAACTTGAACTGAGGAATTTTGGAAGCCTCAAAAACTTAAATAAAAGAAGGGCAAAAACCCTAAAAATCTCATTCATTGCTCCAAAATGCTCTTCTTAAATGTTTGATAATTTTTGGTAAGGGTTCTGGTCCCAACCAAAATATTGAACATTTTTAAGGATTTATTTTTGGGACTTTGAATTTAAATCATTAGCTATTTGAATTTGAATTATATTCATATAACTAGAATATAATTTCAAATACCCCTGAAATATTTTATGAGCTTTTGGAAAAGTCCATCTAGCAAAATAAAAATATTCAGAGGAGCTTTTGGCATTGTTTGAATTATTTTAAATTCAAAACAGTGGCAAAAGATTAAATAAAAATAAAACAGAACAGAAATAAATAGAAAGGGAGAGAAGGCCACCTGGGCCACTTACCTGGCGCCACTTACCTGGCCCAGCTCCATCTGGTCGGCCCAGCCCACCTCCTCCCCCTTGTCATCTTCCTCCTCTGCCAGGAGGACGAACAGAGGCGAGGCGTGGCGCGCGCCCGAGAGGCCTCGGCCACCTCCTGCTTCGCGCTGGAGGCCGCCCTTCGTCCTAATCCACGCCACGGAGCGCCACGCACCTCCCTGCCTCTCTCCCTCACTCTCCCGCACCCTCATCCTCTCCCCTGGATTTCTCTCTCACTCGCCCGAACGGAGCCGCCGCCACCCACGAGCTCCCTCGCGGCCACCGCCACCCCCTAGCCTCGCCGATGCGCTCAAAGGCTCCGCCTCGACCCTCTCTTTCTCCCCACCGAGCCACAAGGCCCCGGACGTGCCGCAACACCGCCCTCGCTGTCTTCTTCAACCTCGGGACCGCCGGCCATCTTCGTCAAATTCGTCGGCTCCGGACCATCCCCGACCTCGCCGTGCGTCCCCTCGTCATCGCCGTGAGCCACTGACCTTCTCCCCTAACTCAGCATGCTCTCCTCCGTGCCGTAGCGCCGTTCCCCACGAGCACCGAAGCCACCGTCCGCCATTGCCGCTGCACGCATAGCCTCCATGCTCCCCTGGCCTCACTGTGCTGCTCTTAGTGCTCCCCATGTCTAGCAGGTGCTGCCCAGCCTCTTCATTTGCTCACTGTTGCACCGTAGCGACGCGCCCGAGCACCACCGAACACCATCGCCGCCAAAGCTCGTCGCCGGCATGAGTTCCGGCGACCCCACGACCTCCCACTTGGTCCTCTGGATGCGCGAGAGCAAGGGCCATCCCCTGGTGCCCTCAGCGCGCCAAGTTGACGCCTCTAGCGCAAGTCCGGCGTGCCCCCGCCGTGTCTTGTGGTCGCCGCCGGCTGGTCTCCGGTGGCTGACGTGGCACCATTAGTTTAGGTGCTAATCGCGTTTAGTCAGTGTCGCGTGTCGATGACATATGGGCCCCACGCCCTTAACTAACCACGGTTAACCCCCTGTTTAGTTTAAGTTAACCACAGTGGCCCCACGCGTCGGAGTTGACCTAGCTGACGTGGCCGTTGACCGGTCCCACCTGTCAGTGAGTTAAACAACCCTGTGTCACTGACGTGTGGCCCCACACGTCAGGTTTGACCAGCAGCAGCGTCTGTTGACCTGCTGACATCACGGTGACGCACTGCTGACGCAGTAAATGTTTTCTGGAAATTAAATAATTCTTAAATGATTTATTATTTTCAGAAAATGTCCTAAACTTCAATAAATCATAGAAAATTAACCGTAACTCCAAATTAAATAATTTATATATGAAAAATTATCAGAAAAATTCAAGGAATCCATCTGTACCATTTTCATGCATGTTAGAACAACTTATAGCTGCTGTTTAGCACAAATCAATTAAATGGCATTTGAATAATCACATATGGAGTTTGAATTTGAATCTTGTATTCAAACCAACCCCATTTAACTTGTTGCTAGATGCATTAGCCCAAAACACATTCATTTTGCCATGTCATGATCATGCATCATATTGTGCATTGCATTGATTGTGTTTCCTTCTGTGTTGCCGGTATTTGTCCCCTCTCGATAGACGTGATACCGATGATGTGATCGTTGACACTGATGAAGACTCAATGTTATCTTCAGAAGTGCCAGGCAAGCAAAACCCCCTTGTTCATTCCGATAAAATCCCACTCTCTCGCTCCTGCTCTCTTTTACTGCATTAGGACAACGACGCCATATTTGTTACTTGCTGCGGTAGCTGAACCCCTTTATCTTTTGCATGACCTGTCATTCCACAGTAAATAGATGAAACCCACTAGCATGAGTAGGAGTTGTTTGAGCCCTGTTGTGCCTACTCATTCATGTTTGTTGTCATGCCTGCTATTGCTTAGAGTTGAGTCAGGTCTGATTCATCGGGGATGAATCAGAGGCGTGTGAACATGTCCTACTGTGTGTGAGCTAAGTGTGTGAACACGATTTGGTAAAGGTAGCGGTGAGAGGCCATGTAGGAGTACATGGTGGGTTGTCTCATTGCAGCCGTCCTCAGGAACTGAGTTCTGTGTTTGTGATCCATGATCAGTTACTACCACACATTGGGCTCCGGGCGCTCCAAGCTCTCTCGACTTATTAATCAACATGACCTCTGTCCAGGAGTTGCAACTAGTTTCTGGTGTTTGTAGGTAGTGTTAGTAGTCTACCAAGTGGCACCCGGTACAGGTGGGCTTGGGACAGACTAGGCACAGTGGCACGGTGTACCAAGTGGCACCCGGTTGGTGGGCTTGGGAACCCTGCACACATCGTTTGGGGCCGTGAGCGACACCCCGGCCGGATCTCCTTGCGGATGGAACCCGAATAGGCGATAAACCTGGACTAGAGACTTGTTCGGTTAGTCAGGTCATGGCCGACTCCCTCGCCCGGCTTCCGCTTGAAGGTTGCCGAGGTACATGACGTGTACAGGGCGGTAAGTGGCGGGAGCATGTGTGAAGAAGTACACCCCTGCAGGGTTATCATTATCTATTCGAATAGCCGGATTCCTCGGATATGGAAACGTGGACCCCTTATATCAGTTCATAGACAAGTGAAAGTGGATACTCTAAAATACGCAAGATAAGCGTGAGTGCTATGGATGGCGTTCTCGTAGGGAGACGGGAGCGGATCAATAGTGGTGTATTGGTTGGTGAATATGTGGACTCGTGTGCGCCACTTCAAAAGAGTTACTTGCAGTCGTAGTTCAGGATAGCCACCGAGTCAAAGCTGGCTTGCTGCAGTCAAACCCCTCCACCCCTTTGTTGATAATGATGCATATGTAGTTAGTTCTGATGTAAGTCTTGCTGGGTACATTTGTACTCACGTTTGCCTATTTTATGTTTTTGCAGAGAGACTTCGGTCTCACTAGTAGTTTCGCGTGGACTTCGACGTTTAGCTTGTTACCTCAGCTACGATCTTGTGCCTCGGCAGTATCTGGTAGATAGTCAGGCTTCTCAGCCTTTTTCATTTATAGATGTCTGTACTCAGACATGATAGCTTCCGCTTGTCCTTTGATTTGTATGCTCTGAGTGTTGGGTCATGAGACCCATGTTTGTAATATCTCGCTCCTCGGAGCCTATTGAATAATTACTTGAGTTGTAGAGTCATGTTGTGATGCCATGTTGTATCTGCACATATCGAGCATATTGTGTGTATGTTGTTGAAATGCTTGGTATGTGTGGGATCTGACTATCTAGTTGTTTATCCTTAGTAGCCTCCCTTACCGGGAAATGTCTCCTAGTGTTTCCACTGAGCCATGGTAGCTTGCTACTGCTCCGGAACACTTAGGCTGGCCGGCATGTGTCCTTCTTCGTTCCTGTGTCTGTCCCTTCGGGGAAATGTCACGCGATGAATACCGGAGTCCTGTTAGCCCGCTACAGCCCGGTTCATCGGAGTCCTGCTAGCCCAGTGCTACAGCCTGGATTCACTCGCTGATGACCGACACGTTCGATGTTGGGTCATGGATGCCTGTCCCTGTAAGTTTGTGCCACTTTGGGTTTACGACTAGCCATGTCAGCCCGGGCTCCTTACCATATGGATGCTAGCGACACTATCATATACGTGTGCCAAAAGACGCAAACGGTCCCGGGCAAAGGTAAGGCGACACCCGTGGGAATACCGTGCGTGAGGCCGCAAAGTGATATGGGGTGTTACATGCTAGATTGATGTGGCATTGAGTCGGGGTCCTGACAGCAAATATCGACTATTTCCATTCAACTTCTTCACTTACTCATTATTATCTAATGAAACCATTCGTAACTAATGAAGCAGATTGGCTGAAGTTATTATCAAGTCCTAAGTCCTAATTGAAGCAGATCTGCTAGGGTTCTTCTCGCTAGCCCCTCATGGCCAACCGTTTCGGAACAGGCAGGCAGAGCTGCTTGGCCGGTGGCTAGGGAGTCGCTGGTGATGTTGGGCATCTCACACGAGCACCTGACTATTTGAGGAAACCGAAATAGTAGCATAAACAAGATTGATTCCGAGGAAATGATAGAACCTATTCTATCAAAGTGCTACTCCCCCCGTTCCATAATTCCAGTCGTGGTTTTGTAACTAAAACCATGAAGAGAACTATGGAATGGAGGGAGTAGAAAACAATAGCATGCTTAAAATTCTACCATACACAGCAGCAACAGACATTACACAAGCATTTATTTATTTATTTATTGCATTTGGCACAAGTTAAAAATTCTCACAAGCAGAGGCGGTCCTATAAGACAAAAAGAACATGGACCGCTCATTACAAAGCACTTCTACTGCAGTATCATGGAGTAGGAAAAGGGGCTTAAGCAGCAAAGAAGTATAATAAGAGAAAAAAACACTGTGGCGGCTGGAACTAGAAGAGCACCATCACAGGTTCGAAACATCACCATGGGGTCGATGGCCGGCATAGCCCATGGCAGGGCTGGATGGGCAGCATAATAACACAATAAAAGTTTGATGTATACTTATTCGTTTGAAAAGATGCAAGCTTATTTACACCCTAGGGATGTTGATTAGGGTCTGGATGGTATTTTTGTTCCTTGCGTAAGTAAGAGAAGGACTAGCATCCATAGTAAAAAGAAAGGTAAACATACATAAAGGAAAGTTTTTATAGCGTCACGACCGAAAGAGGCTACGTGCGGCTGGGTGAAACGGACAAGGTTTCATGTATGCAATATATTATAGAAAAATAAGTGTTGACAGAAAATGAAAGATTTCCTGTCAAACAAACAGAGCTTCATTTTGTAACATTTCTGACCCACACGATAATTGTACAGCATAGTAGAGGAGACCACTGTACATACATGTGTTGAATGAAGCAGACTAAGAAATATTGGGTGGGTATAAAGAATACAATAGTACGGTGGCTGATGCAAACAAGTGCAGAGTTGCATCTACAGAATAGGTAACAAATTAAATAGCCCTGGTGCCAGCAGTAGAGTTCGTGTATCCAATCCATCCTTTGTTTAACAGCAGCTCCAACTCTTGTGTAACAAATTAAGTTTGGCATGGGCACACATAAAGCACTGACATTTTCACGGCTTGATGGCCGTGGGCTAAGGGAGAAGAGGAGGAGGTGCGGCTCACCTCACATGGCGGCGGAACCGAGGGATGAAGGTGCGGCGCACCGGAGCAGGCAGAGGTGCCTTGTGTTGGCCAAACTCGTGGCCAGCAGCAGAGAAGCGCTTCTCTTGCTCGATGGATGTTGGGTGTGTGTGAGGCGTGCTCCTGCCTGCCTGCATGCGTGAGGAACGGGAGGACCATTAGAGAAGAGAAGGGAAGGGAAGAAGAGCAGGTAGAGGATGGCAAGGGGAGAGGAGGGAATCAAAATCGAAGATGAGAAGATGACCTTGAGGAGGAGCAGGGGAAAAGCAGAGCAGCAGAAACAGAGGCCTTCCTCTCCCGGTGGTGAGGACCGAGGCGACCTCCGTCACGGCCCAGCCAGGTCGACGACTCTGGCGACCGTGGCTGCCAGATCCGGTGTCGCCATGGCCGGCCTCCTCCTGTGGTGCCTGCTAGGTCGCCATGGCCGCGGGCTCCTTGTCCGTGGCGGCTGGATCTGGGGCCTTGGGGTGGCAGGGAGCTCCTCCTCCTGCAGCTCGGCGGCCTCCACACCCCGGAGCAACGCCATCGCAGGAGGACTTGGTCACCTGCTCTCCTCTGGATCCGGTGAGGAGGGTTGGGGAAGGACCTCACCACGGCTCCATGCCCTGGATCTGGTGTGAGGGAGGGGGAAGGGAGCTCGCCGTGGTCAGGAGGGAGAGGAAGAGGCGGGCGGCCGGGGCTTCCCGATCTAAATCAAAGTCGAGGGAGGTGGGTGGGTGTGTCAGGAGGAAGGTGAGGGGGAGAGAACGTGACAAGAGGGAGGGGATAAGGGGTGATAGCAATGGCGCACTGGTAGGGGTGCGCCATACGTATAGATAGCAATGGCGCATCTCTTACTGGTGCGCCATTACTAGTTAAAACTAGTAATGGCGCACGGTGGAACAGTGCGCCATTAGTAGTTTTGCAAAAAAAGGAATAAAAAATACAATTAAAAAAACAACATTAGTGGCGCACTTTCCGACAGGTGCGCCATTACTAGTTATAACTAGTAATGGCGCACTGTGTCTGGATGCGCCATTAGTATGTTTGGACAGGCGCACTAGTTCAAAAAAAAATTGATACTAATGGCGCACCCTGGGCCAGGTGCGCCATTAGTAGTTTCAACTCTAATGGCGTATCAGAAGGTGGTGCGCCATTAGTATATACTAATGGCGCACCACTTGTCTGGTGCGCCATTAGTGTCAATCTCATCTATAGCCCTTTTTCTAGTAGTGTGATGTGTAGGTAAGAACGGTTCTTGCTAGAAGCCCGTAGGAGCCACATAAAACTTGCAACAAAAAAGTAGAGGACGTCTAACTTGTTTTTGCAGGGCATGTTGTGATGTGATATGGTCAAGACGTGATGAGATATAAATTGTTGTATGAGATGATCATGTTTTGTAAAAGTTATCGGCAACTCGCAGGAGCCTTATGGTTGTCACTTTATTGTATGAAATGCAATCACTATGTAATTGCTTTACTTTATCACTAAGCGATAGCGATAGTCGTGGAAGCAATAATAGGCGAGACAACAACGACGCTACGATGGAGATCAAGGTGTCAAGACGGTGACGATGGATATCATGATGGTGCTTTGGAGATAGAGATCAAAGGCACAAGATGATGATGGCCATATCATGTCACATATTTTGATTGTATGTGATGTTTATCCTTTATGCATCTTATTTTGCTTAGTATGGCGGTAGCATTATAAGATGATCCCTTACTAAATTTCAAGGTATAAGTGTTCTCCCTGAGTATCCACCATTGCTACAGTTCATCATGCCGAGACACCACGTGATGATCGGGTGTGATAAGCTCTACGTTCACATACAACGGGTGCAAGCCAGTTTTGCATGTGCAGAATGCTCGGGTTAAACTTAACGAGCCCAACATATGCAGATATGGCCTCAGAACACTGAGACCGAAAGGTTGAACGTGAATCATATAGTAGATATGATCAACATAGTGATGTTCACCATTGAAAACTACTCCATCTCACGTGATGATCAGACATGGTTTAGTTTATATGGATCGCGTGATCATTTAGATGACTAGAGGGATGTTTATCTAAGTGGGAGTTCTTTAGTAACATGTTAATTGAACTTCAATTTATCATGAACTTAGTACCTGATAGTTTTGCATATCTATGTTGTTGTAGATCAATGGCCTGTGCTATCGTTCCCTTGAATTTTAATGCGTTTCTAGAGAAAGCTAAGTTGAAAGATGATGGTAGCAACTACACGGACTGGGTCCGTAACTTGAGGATTATCCTCATTGTTGCACAGAAGAATTACGTGCTGGAAGCACCGCTAGGTGAAAGACCCGCTGCAGGAGCAACTCCGGACATTATGAACGTCTGGCAGAGCAAAGCTGATGAATACTCGATAGTTCAGTGTGCCATGCTTTATAGCTTAGAATCGAGACTTCAAAGATGTTCCGAACGTCATGGAGCATATGAGATGTTCCAGGAGTTGAAGTTAATATTTCAAGAAAATTCCCGAGTTGAGAGATATGAAGTCTCCAACAAGTTCTACAGCTGCAAAATGGAGGAGAATAGTTCTGTCAGTGAACACATACTCAGAATGTCTGGCTACCATAACCACTTGACTCAGCTAGGAGTTAATCTTCCTGATGATAGTGTCATTGACAGAGTTCTTCAATCACTACCACCAAGCTATAAAGGCTTCGTGATGAACTATAATATGCAAGGGATGGAAAAGACAATTCCCAAGCTCTTCGCAATGCTAAAGGCCATGGAGGTAGAAATCAAGAAGGAGCATCAAGTGTTGATGGTTAACAAGACCACTAGTTCAAGAAAAAGGGCAAAGGGAAGAAGGGGAACTTCAAGAAGAACAGCAAGCAAGTTGCTGCTCAAGGGAAGAAACCTAAGTCTGGAACTAAGCCTGAGACTGAGTGCTTCTACTGCAAAGGGACTAATCACTGAAAGCGGAACTGCCCCAAGTATTTGGCGGATAAGAAGGATGGCAAAGTGAAAGGTATATTTGATATACATGTTATTGATGTGTACCTTACTAATTCTCATAGTAGCGCCTGGGTATTTGATATTGGTTCTGTTTCTCATGTTTGCTACTTGAAACAGGGGCTACGGATTAAACGAAGATTGGCTAAGGACGAGGTGATGATGTGCGTGGGAAATGGTTCCAAAGTAGATGTGATCGTCGTTGGCACACTACCTCTACATCTACCGTCGGGATTCATTTTAGACCTGAATAATTGTTATTTGGTGCTAGCATTGAGCATGAACATTATATCTGGATATTGTTTGATGCAAGACGGTTATTCATTTAAATCAGAGAATAATGGTTGTTCTATTTATATGAGTAATATATTTTATGGTCATGCACCCTTGATGAGTGGTCTATTTTTGTTGAATCTCGATCGTAGTGATACACATATTCATAATATTGAAGCCAAAAGATGCAAAGTTAATCATGATAGTGCAACTTATTTGTGGCACTGCCATTGAGGTCATATTGGTGTAAAGTGCATGAAGAAACTCCATGCTGATGGGTTTTTGGAATCTCTTGATTATGAATCACTTGATACTTGCGAACCATGCCTCATGGGCAAGATGACTAAGACTCCGTTCTCCGGAACAATGGAGCGAGCAACTGACTTATTCGAAATAATACATACTGATGTATGCGGTCCAATGAGTGTTGAGGCTCGGGGCGGGTATTGTTATTTTCTGACCTTAACATATGATTTGAGCAGATATGGGTATATCTACTTAATGAAACATAAGTCTGAAACATTTGAAAAGTTCAAAGAATTTCAGAGTGAAGTGGAAAATCATTGTAACAAGAAAATAAAGTTTCTAAGATCTGATCGTGGAGGTGAATATTTGAGTTATGCGTTTGGTCTTCATTGAAACAATGTGGAATAGTTTCGCAACCCACGCCTCCTAAAACACCACAACGTAATGGTGTGTCCGAACGTCGTAACCGTACTTTATTAGATATGATGCAATCTATGATGTCTCTTACCGATTTACCGCTATCGTTTTGGGGTTATGCTTTAGAGACGGCTGCATTCACGTTAAATAGGGCACCATCTAAATCCGTTGAGACGACCCCATATGAACTGTGGTTTAGCAAGAAACCTAAACTGTCGTTTCTTAAAGTTTAGGGTTGCGATGCTTATGTGAAAAAGCTTCAACCTGATAAGCTCGAACCCAAATTGGAGAAATGTGTCTTCATAGGATACCCAAAGGAGACTTTTGGGTACACCTCCTATCACAGATCTGAAGGCAAGATATTCGTTGCTAAGAATGGATCCTTTCTAGAGAAGGAGTTTCTCTCGAAAGAAGTGAGTGGGAGGAAAGTAGAACTTGATGAGGTAATTGTACCTTCTCCCGAATAGGAAAGTAGTTCATCACAGAAATCAGTTCCAGTGATTCCTACACCAATTGTTGAGGAAGCAAATGATGATGATCATGAAACTTCATATCAAATTACTACCGAACCTCGTAGGTCAACTAGAGTACAGTCCGCACTAGAGTGGTATGGTAATCATGTTCTAGAGGTCATGTTACTTGACCATGACGAACCTATGAACTATGAGGAAGCGATGATGAGCCCAGATCCCGCAAAATGGCTTGAGGCCATGAAATCTGAGATGGGATCCATGTATGAGAACAAAGTGTGGACTTTGGTTGACTTGCCCGATGATTGGCAAGCCATAGAGAATAAATGGATCTTCAAGAAGAAGACTGACGCTGACGGTAATGTTACTCTCTACAAAGCTCGACTTATTGCGAAAGGTTTTCGACAAGTTCAAGGAGTTGACTACAATGAGACCTTCTCACCTGTAGCGATGCTTAAGTCTGTCCGAATCATTTTAGCAATTGCCGCATTTTATGATTATGAAATTTGGCAAATGGATGTCAAAACTGCATTCCTTAATGGATATCTTAAAGAAGAGTTGTATATGATGCAACCAGAAGGTTTTGTCGATCTAAAGGTGCTAACAAAGTGTGCAAGCTCCAGCGATCCATTTATGGACTGGTGCAAGCCTCTCGGAGTTGGAATATATGCTTTGATAGTGTGATCAAAGCATATGGTTTTATACAGACTTTTGGAGAAGCCTGTATGTACAAGAAAGTGAGTGGGAGCTCTGTAGCATTTCTAATATTATATGTGGATGACATATTGTTGATTGGAAATAATACGGAATTTCTGGATAGCATAAAAGGATACTTGAATAAGAATTTTTCAATGAAAGACCTTGGTGAAGCTGCTTATATATTGGGCATCAAGATCTATAGAGATAGAATAAGACGCTTAATTGGAATTTCACAAAGCACATACCTTGATAAAGTTTTGAAGAAGTTCAAAATGGATCAGTCAAAGAAAGGGTTCTTGCCTGCGTTATAAGGTGTGAAGTTGAGTCAGACTCAATGCCCGACCACTGCAGAAGATAGAGAAAATGAAAGTCATTCCATATGCCTCAGCCATAGGTTTTATCATGTATGCAATGTGATACGTCTCCAACGTATCTACTTTTCCAAACACTTTTGCCCTTGTTTTGGACTCTAACTTGCATGATTTGAATGAAACTAACCCGGACTGGCGCTGTTTTCAGCAGAACTGCCATGATATTGTTTTATGTGTAGAAAGCAAAAGTTCTCGGAATGTCCTGAAAATCCACAGAGGCACTTTTTGGAAAATATAAAAAATACTGGTCAAAGAATCAAGACCAGGGGCCCACACCCTGTCCACGAGGGTGGGGGGCACGCCCTCCCCCCTGTCTCGTGGGCCCCTGAGGCTCCGCCGACCTCAACTCCAACTCCATATATTCCGTCTCGCGGAGAAAAAAATCAGAGAGAAAGTTTCATCACATTTTACGAAACGGAGCCGCCGCCAAGCCCTAATCTCTCCTGGGATGGCTGATCTGGAGCCCGTTCGGGGCTCCGGAGAGGGGGATTCGTCGCCATCGTCATCATCAACCATCCTCCGTCACCAATTTCATGATGCTCACCGCCGTGCGTGAGTAATTCCATCGTAGGCTTGCTGGACGGTGATGGGTTGGATAAGATTTACCATGTAATCAAGTTAGTTTTGTTAGGGTTTGATCCCTAGTATCCAGTATGTTCTGAGATTGATGTTGCTATGACTTTGCTATGCTTAATGCTTGTCACTAGGGCCCGAGTGCCATGATTTCAGATCTGAACCTATTATGTTTTCATGAATATATGTGTGTTCTTGATCCTATCTTGCAAGTCTATAGTCACCTATTATGTGTTATGATCCGACAACCCTGAAGTGACAATAATCGGGATACTTCTCGGTGATGACCGTAGTTTGAGGAGTTCATGTATTCACTATGTGCTAATGCTTTGCTCCGGTTCTCTATTAAAAGGAGGCCTTAATATCCCTTAGTTTCCGCTAGGACCCCGCTGCCACGGGAGGGTAGGACAAAAGATGCCATGCAAGTTCTTTTCCATAAGCACGTATGACTATTTACGGAACACATGCCTACATTACATTGATGAACTGGAGCTAGTTCTGTGTCACCCTATGTTATAGCTATTACATGAGGAATCGCATCCGACATAATTATCCATCACTGATCCATTGCCTACGAGCTTTTCACATATTGTTCTTCGCTTATTTACTTTTTCGTTGCTATTGTTACAATCACTACAAAACCCAAAAACATTACTTTTGCTATCGCTATCTTTATTATCATACTACTTTCCTACTAAATACTTTGCTGCAGATATTAAGTTATCTAGGTGTGGTTGAATTGACAACTCAACTCCTAATACTCAAGAATATTCTTTGGCTCCCCTTGTGTCGAATCAATAAATTTGGGTTGAATACTTTACCCTCGAAAGCTATTGCGATCCCCTACACTTGTGGGTTATCAAGACTAATTTCTGGCGCCGTTGCTGGGGAGCATAGCTCTAATCTCTGAGCCACTTGGGATTTATATATGTTGATCACTATGAAGAACTTGAAAGACGACAGAACTATGATTTTTCCCTCAACTACGAGGGGAGGTAAGGAACTGCCATCTAGCTCTGCATTAGATTCTCCTTCTGTTTTGAGTAAGCTTGCGACACCTAAACCTGCTACTGCTATGAACTCTAATATGTCGCATGTTATCGATGATGCCACTTCTGTTATGCATGATACTTATGATGAAACTACTTCTGTGCGTGATACTACTTTGCCATTATGTGAATTTCTTGATGAACAACTTGCTAGGGTTAGAGGGAATGAAATTATTGAAGATGCTATTATTGATGATAGTGATGATGAAAATTCTACCAATGATTATGGATTGCCTGTTGTTCCCGAGGGTTATGTTATGAATGAAGAAGCTGCTAGAGCTATCTTTGCTTGCAATGATAGATATGATCTTAAGAAATTATTAGCTAAATGGAAGCAACAGTCTCTTAATGCTAGAATGAAACCTGACCCTGCTTTTGCTACTTCACCTATTTGTGTTACTAATAAGGATTATGAATTCTATGTTGATCTTGATAACCCACAATCAAAGAATCAACATTATGATAAGAGAGATTTTTTTGCTAGGAAGCACGGTAGAGAAAGAGAACCATGGGTTCAGAAACCCATGCCCTTTCCTCCTAAACCATCCAAGACAAAGGATGATGAGGATTTTGAGTGCTTTGCTGAAATGATTAGACCTATCTTCTTACGTATGCTCTTAACTGATATGCTCAAAGTAAATCTTTATGCTAAGTATATGAAGGATATCATTACAAAAAAAAGAAAGATACTGGAAGCTGAAATTTCCACCATGCTTGCTAATTATACTTTTAAAGGTGGAATACAAAGAAACTTGGAGATCTAGGGGTACCAACCATACCATGCTCCATTAAAAGAAATTATGTCAGAACTGCTTTATGTGATCTTGGAGCCGGTGTTAGTGTTATGCCCCTCTCTTTATATCGTAGACTTGAATTGAATAAGTTGACACCTACTGAAATATCTTTGCAAATGGCTGATAAACCAACTGCTATACTTGTCGGTATTTGTGAGGATGTGCCTGTTGTGGTTGCAAATGTCACTATCTTAACGGACTTTGTTATTCTTGATATTCCCGAGGACGATAGTATGTCTATTATCCTTGGTAGACCCTTTTTGAATACTGCAGGGGCTGTTATTGATTGCAACAAAGGCAATGTCACTTTTCATGTTAATGGTAATGAGCATACGGTACACTTTCCGAGGAAACAATCTCAAGTCCATAGCATCAATTCTACTGGAAAAGTTCCAACTATCATTACTGGAGGTTTTGAATTTCCTCTCCCTACTGTCAAGAAAAAGTATGATATTCTTATTGTTGGGGATTTTCATATCCCCATTGAGGTAACTTAGTGTTATTCGAAATTTCTCCGGTTCCGTGTTATTCAGAATGAGTTTGTTAACAAGAATTGATCAACCTTGTTAGTGGATTTATTTTGATGATCATGAGATGGATGAAACTAGAAGGCACAACCTTCTGTACCCTCTTTTTACTTTATGTTATTTAGAATAAATAAATCAAAATAGTATTATCTGTCTGTTTTTTGAATTATCTGTGCAATAAAAAATATCCCAAAAATAAAAGTGCTCCAAATGCCCTACAAATTTAGTATGATTTTTTATGGAATATTTGAGGATTTTAGGCACTGAAATCACTGCAGGAGGGGCAAGCACCAGGCCACGAGAGTGGAGGGCGCGCCCACCCCCCCTGGGCGTGCCCCCCTGTCTCGTGGGCCCCTGGTGGCCCCCCTCCACTTATGCCAGCACCCACACACTCCATCTTCTACCCAAAAAAATCCCCATCCAGCTCAAGCACGAGTTCTAGCTCATTTTGCTGCAATTTTCGATCTCCTTGCTCAAAGCTCCATTCACAAAACTGCTTTGGGAGATTGTTGCTTGGTATGTGACTCCTCCATTGGTCCAATTAGTTTTTGTTCTAGTGCTTTATTCATTGCAAATTTTTGCTACATAGGTGACCATGTCCTTGAGCTTGCATGTTGAATTTATGAGGTCCCAAGCAAATCCAATGCATGATATAGGCTCTAGGCACTTGTAGGAGTAGTTGCTATCAATCTTGTTTAGTTTTATTCACTTTTACTTCAAAGTTACTAAAATTTCAGAAATTTTCAGAAAATGTTAAGGAAACTTTTGAGGGGCTCTTCTAGCCAAGGCTCTCAGGAAAATCAAGCCAAAGAGAAGGAAAAAGCCAAGTATAACCTTCCTCGCTTAGCGGAAGTACGGCCGTGTGAATGGCCATGTGATGATTTCTTGAAAGAAGCTGGAATTCATGAAGATTTTTATTCTTTGATCGAGAATGCAGGCCTCACCGGTTTCCTCCACAACCGGATCGATCACGGTATACACTCATTGAGGCCAAGCATCCACTCCTGAACCTGAACCTGGGCCGAAACCTGCACTGGACCCTTATCGTGCATCATCTTTCCAGTGGGATCCGGAGATGGCCAGCTAGTGGTATCCTGATTACACCTCACAGTACACCGGGGAGAGTAGCAGCGGTCCTTGGTACTAGACCAACTTAGGACAAAAGCCTAAGCTTGGGGGAGTACGTATTTATCACCGACTTTACATTCATGTTCACACACTAGTCGTCGGTGCTCATACTCTTTCATTGTATTATCCATGCTAGTTTAATTTCCTTTTTCTAGCTTTCTTCTTGTGTGTTTGATAAACCTTAATAAAAACCAAAAAAAATTAGTTAGTTTAATTTCCATGCTTGTAGTAGAAATTAAAATGAAAACCCAAAAATAATTCTCGTTCTTCTTCTTACTTGTTGGGAGCTTTCCCGTGTAAATAGTTTTATTTTCTTTTCTTTTCTTTTGGGGTCGAGAAGACCATATTGAAAATGTTTAGTGGCTCTCATATGCATGATTGTTTATTTAATTCAGAGCCCATATTACCCTGTCTTCTCTTTTGAGTTGAATGCTTGCAGATTCCAGCTTAGTCCAATGCACGTACACTCTTATTATTATACACATCGTTCGGTCGTGCAAGTGAAAGGCAATAATGACGATATATGATGGACTTATTGAGATGAGAAAAGCTGGTATGAACTCGACCTCTCTTGTTTTTGTAAATATGATGAGTTCATCGTTCCTGATTCAACTTATTATGAAGTAAACATATTTGCAATGACATTTAGAGATTATAGTTGCTTGTGTCATCCTTGATTAGCTATGAGTTATAATGGTTTACCTTGCATGCCAACATGTTATTAGAATGATTATGATATGGTATGATGGGATGGTATCCTCCTTTGAATGAATTGAGTGAATCGACTTGGCACATGTTCACGCATGTAGTTGAAACAAATCAACATAGCCATCATGATATTTATATCCTACTCATGCTTGTACTTGGTGTGAATTAATTTTAATGCATGTTTATGACTATTGTCGCTCTCTCAGTTGGTCGCTTCCCAGTCTTTTGCTAGCCTTCACCTGTACTAAGCGGGAATACTGCTTGTGCATCCAAATTCCATAAACCCCAAAGTTGTTCCACATGAGTCCACCATACCTTCCTATATGCGGTATTTACCTGCCGTTCCAAGTAAATTTGTATGTGCCAAACTCCAAACCTTCAAATTAAATTATGTTTTGTATGCTCGAGCAACTCATGTTTCAACTAGGGCTGCCTGTATCTTCCATGCTAGGTGGGTTATTCTCAAGAGGAGTGGACTCCGCTCCTCATTCACGAGAAAGGGCCGGTAACCGGGATACCCAGTCCCATGATCCAAAAAGATCAAAGCAAATCAAAATAATTAAACAAAACCCCCCCAGGGTTGTTGTTAGTTGGAGGCACTCGTTGTTTCGAGCAAGCCATGGATTGATGCTTGTTCGTGGTTGGGGGAGTATAAACCTTTACCATTCTGTTTGGGAACTGCCTATAATGCATGTAGTATGGAAGATACAGCCATCTCATAGTTGTTGCGTTGACAGCGAAAGTATGCCGCTCAAAATGTTATTCAATCTCTATTTTAAAATCGAGCTCTGGCACCTCTACAAATCTCTGCTTCCCTCTGCGAAGGGCCTATCTATTTACTTTTATGTTGAGTCATCACCCTTCTTATTAAAAAGCACCCGCTGGAGAGCACACTGTCATTTGCATTCATTACTATTAGTTTATATTGAGTATGACTTGACTGGATCTCTTTTACCATGAGTTACAATGTTTAGTCAGTCCTTGATCTTTAAAGGTGCTCTACATTTATGTCTTGCGGTCTCAGAAAGGGCTAGCGAGATACCATTTTGTTATATCATGTCATGATTGTTTTGATAAAGTGTTGTCATCCGAGTTTTATTATTATGGCTCGCTAGCTGATTATGTTATTGATATGAGTAATTGTGAGACCTAAGTGTTATTGTGAGTATGGTTAGTTCATAATATTTGCTGAAACCTGAATGCTGGCTTTGCATGTTTACAACAACAAGAGCAAACAGAGTTTGTAAAAGTTTTTATTTATCACTTTCAGTTTATCAACTGAATTGCTTGAGGACAAGCAAAGGTTTAAGCTTAGGGGAGTTGATACATCTCCAACGTATCTACTTTTACAAACACTTTTGCCCTTGTTTTGGACTCTAACTTGCATGATTTGAATGAAACTAACCCGGACTGACGTTGTTTTCAGCAGAACTGCCATGATGTTGTTTTATATGTAGAAAGCAAAAGTTCTCAGAATGTCCTGAAAATCCACGGAGGCACTTTTTGGAAAATATAAAAAATACTGGTGAAAGAATCAAGACCAGGGGGCCCACACCCTGTCCAGAAGGGTGGGGGCGCGCCCTCCCCCTGGGCGCGCCCCCCCTGTCTCGTGGGCCCCCTGAGGCTCCGCCGACCTCAACTCCAACTCCATATATTCCATCTCGCGGAGAAAAAAATCAGAGAGAAAGTTTCATCGCGTTTTACGATACGGAGCCGCCGCCAAGCCCTAATCTCTCTCGGGAGGGCTGATCTGGAGTCCATTCGGGGCTCCGGAGAGGGGGACTCGTCCCCGTCGTCATCATCAACCATCCTCCGTCACCAATTTCATGATGCTCACCGCCGTGCGTGAGTAATTCCATCGTAGGCTTGCTGGACGGTGATGGGTTGGATAAGATTTACCATGTAATAAAGTTGGTTTTGTTAGGGTTTGATCCCTAGTATCCACTATGTTCTGAGATTGATGTTGCTATGACTTTGCTATGCTTAATGCTTGTCACTAGGGCCCGAGTGCCATGATTTCAGATCTGAACCTATTATGTTTTCATGAATATATGTGTGTTCTTGATCCTATCTTGCAAGTCTATAGTCACCTATTATGTGTTATGATCCGACAACCCCGAAGTGACAATAATCAGGATACTTCTCGGTGATCAACGTAGTTTGAGGAGTTCATGTATTCACTATGTGCTAATGCTTTGTTCTGGTTCTCTATTAAAAGGAGGCCTTGATATCTCTTAGTTTCTACTAGGACCCCGCTGCCACGGGAGGGTAGGACAAAAGATGTCATGCAAGTTCTTTTCCATAAGCACGTATGACTATTTACGGAACACATGCCTACATTACATTGATGAACTGGAGCTAGTTCTGTGTCACCCTATGTTATAGCTATTACATGAGGAATCGCATCCGACATAATTATCCATCACTGATCCATTGCCTACAAGCTTTTCACATATTGTTCTTCGCTTATTTACTTTTCCGTTGCTATTGTTACAATCACTACAAAACCCAAAAACATTACTTTTGCTATCGTTATCTTTATTATCATACTACTTTGCTACTAAATACTTTGATGTAGATATTAAGTTATCCAGGTGTGGTTGAATTGACAACTCAACTCCTAATACTCAAGAATATTCTTTGGCTCCCCTTGTGTCGAATCAATAAATTTGGGTTGAATACTTTACCCTCGAAAGTTGTTGCGATCCCCTACATTTGTGGGTTATCACAATGCTGCGTAGCAGACCTGATGTGTGCCTTGCTATAAGTTTAGCAGGGAGGTACCAAAGTAATCCAGGAGTGGATCACTGGACAGCGGTTTAGAACATCCTGAAATACCTGAAAAGGACTAAGGATATGTTTCTCATTTATGGAGGTGACAAAGAGCTTGTCATAAATGGTTACATCGATGCAAGCTTTGACACTGATCCGGATGACTCTAAGTCTCACACCGGATACGTATTTATATTGAATGGTGGAGCTGTCAGTTGGTGCAGTTCCAAGCAGAGCGTCGTGGCGGGATCTATGTGCGAAACGGAGTACATAGCTGCTTTGGAAGGATCAAATGAAGAAGTTTGGATGAAGGAGTTCATATCCGATTTAGGTGTAATACCTAGTGCATCGGGTCCAATGAAAATCTTTTGTGACAGTACTGGAGCAATTGCCTTGGCGAAGGAATCCAGATTTCACAGGGGAACCAAACACATCAAGAGACGCTTCAATTCCATCCGCGATCAAGTCAAGGAGGGAGACATAGAGATTTGCAAAATACATACGAATCTGAATGTTGCAGACCCGTTGACTAAGCCTCTTCCACGAGCAAAACATGATCAGCACCAAGACTCCATGGGTGTTAGAATAATTACTATATAATCTAGATTATTCACTCTAGTGCAAGTGGGAGACTGAAGGAAATATGCCCTAGAGGCAATAATAAAGTTGTTATTTATATTTCCTTATATCATGATAAATGTTTATTATTCATGCTAGAATTTTATTAACCGGAAACTTAGTACATGTGTGAATACATAGACAAAACAGAGGGTCGCTAGTATGCCTCTACTTGACTAGCTCGTTAATCAAAGATGGTTAAGTTTCCTGACCATAGACACGTGTTGTCATTTGATGAACGAGATCACATCATTAGAGAATGATGTGATGGACAAGACCCATCCGTTAGCTTAGCATTATGATCGTTTAGTTTTATTGCTATTTCTTTCTTCTTATACATATTCCTCTGACTATGTGATTATGCAACTCCCGAATACAAGAGGAACACTTTGTGTGCTATCAAACGTCATAACGTAACTGGGTGATTATAAAGATGCTCTATAGATGTCTCCGAGGTGTTTGTTGAGTTGGCATAGATCAAGATTAGGATTTGTCACTCCGTGTGTCAGAGAGGTATCTCTGGCCCTCTCGGTAATGCACATCACTATAAGCCTTGCAAGCAATGTGACTAATGAGTTAGTTGCGGGATGATGCATTATGGAACAAGTAAAGAGACTTGCCGATAACGAGTGAACTAGGTTTAAGGATACCGACGATCAAATCTCGGGCAACTAACATGCATACCGATGACAAAGGGAATGACGCATGTTGTTATGTGGTTTGACCGATAGAGATCTTAGTAGAATATGTAGGAACCAATATGAGCATCTAGGTTCCGCTATTGGTTATTGACCGGAGATTTGTCTCGGTCATGTCTACATAGTTCTCAAACCCGTAGGGTCCACACGCTTAACGTTCGATGACGATTTGTATTATGAGTTATCTGTTTTGATGACCGAAGTTTGTTCGGAGTCTCGGATGAGATCACGGACATGACGAGGAGTCTTGAAATGGTCGAGAGGTAAAGATCCATGTATTGGAAGGTTGTATTCGGACATTGGAATGGTTTCGAGTGATTCGGGTATTTTACCGGAGTACCGAGGGGTTACCGGAACCCCCCGGGGAAGTGTTGGGCCAACATGGGCCTAAGGGAGAGAGAGGGGAGCCCGCGGGGGGTGGCCGCGCGCCCCCCCTGCTAGGGAGTCCTAATAGGACAAGGAGGAGGGGTCGGCGCCCCCCTTTCCTTTCCCTCTCCCTCTCCTTCCTATTCCCTTAGGTGGAGAAGGGAAAAGGGGGGGGGGGCGAATTCTACTTGGACTAGGAGTCCAAGTAGGACACCCTCCATGGCGCACCCCTCCTGGCCGCCGGCCTCTTCCCCCCCCCCCTCCTTTATATACGTGGGCAGGGGGCACCCCAAAGGAACACCAAGAGTTCTCTTAGCCGTGTGTGGTGCCCCCTCCATAGTTTACTCCTCCGGTCATAGCGTCGTAGTGCTTAGGCGAAGCCCTGCGCGGATCACATCACCATCATCGTCACCACGCCGTCGTGCTGATGGAACTCTCCCTCGACCCTCTACTAGATCAAGAGTTCGAGGGACGTCATCGAGCTGAACGTGTGCTGAACTTGGATTGGTTGGATCGTGAAGATGTTCGACTACATCAACCGCGTTAATCTAACGCTTCCGCTTTCAGTCTACAAGGGTACATGGACACACTCTCCCCGTCTTGTTGCTATACATCTCCTAGATAGATCTTGCGTGATCGTAGGATTTTTTTGAAATTGCATGCTACGTTCCCCAACAATTGTGTCTATGATATCGCTACGTCGTACGCCATAAGCGTTATAATGTTATGACAGGGTCGGTCGCCATAAAACACGTTACGCCATAAAAACATTGGCTACAGACAATGATGTGAGTGTGGGCATGACGATGGCTCTGACATCGAAAACACCGAAGCGGCGATGAGGGGAGAGAGAGCGAGTGTGTGTGAACTGCCGTGTGAGGTGACTGGAGAGAGCGTTGGGAGCTATGAGACGTCCCGTCGTCTCCCGCGCTTCCCCACACGTGCATATGCTCATTACACATGGCTTGAGCGAGTCTGGCTCTGGAAAAACAGTCGATTCAGCCATTCCCCTGGATGCAGGCCCATAGCTACTTTAAGTTTCGTGCGGGTGAGGAAACAGATGCAGCCTAGGCAACCAAACAGGCCGATTTCATCTCGCGCGGGCCTGGCTGAGGGGAATGTGGCCTACCAAACACATCATAATTCACACCTTGTTAGTTCTCTTTTTTGTTTGCACAGTTGCACAAGGTGCTAGTTTTGAAGATGAGATTTGATATCTGGAACCGGCGAGTTGGAGCATGAGGTCTTTTTTGCCAATATCATAGTGGCACCTGCTACAACATCTTCTTTGTCAACCAACTAGTATTGGGTGAAGTAAAGCTAACTTGAGAGGGAGAATGCTCACCTGATTCGGCATAAGGTTGTGTCTATGATGTCTATCTTGTATGACCTGTCGTTAAACTCAGGTTATTTCATGCCCTGTTAGGCCTCTTTTGGTTTGTAGGGTAGGAAAATCATAGGAATAGGAAAGTCATAGGAAATGAGATGACATGCATCTTAGATCCTATAAGTAGGATTAGGAAAGGAGATGTCCTTTGATTCGCATCATAGGATTTTTTTTTCATTGAGTCTAGGCTAATGTTTATTTTCCTATGAAATGTGGAGGATAGAAAGAATTCCTCCATAGGAATAGGATTCTATTCCTACAAAACAAAGGGCACTAAAGGAATTTTTCCTATAGAAATCATATCCTATGAAATTCCTACGAAATTCCTCCAAACCAAAAGAGGCCTTAATCTGTTAAAAAAAACAGCTCGGGCCGTTTCATGGAGTTGCTTTTTTCAGTGATCCGGTAAAGAAAAGAACATGTTCATTACTGGGTCCATCACGCCGAAACACTACTGAAAGAGCAAAATGTTGACGTGATAATGACCTACTTCACCTACATTGAAACCACGAGAGGTAGCAAATTTGATTTTACTTGTAAACGAAAGGAAGAACGGCTGATTGAAACAAAAGGAAGACAAATTTTCCAATCAACCTATATGCACACGTTATAAGACAGCTGATTATTCAGCCATACTTAACACAACATAATTTTCCCTGCAAAAAATAAAATAAAAATAACACAACATAACTCCTGGTGCAATGCTCTTTCTCCCGCGCCATATGTTTCGAGGTGCTGCGCATTGTGCGCCGCGAACGGCATACGCCTTCCCAGCATGACTCCGTGGTGGATTGGTGGACCAACGCCAGCACCTCGGAGCCAGCTACGGCAAGGAAGGACTTGAACTCCTTGGTTATCCTCGTCATGCGTAGGATCTGAAACGAGCGCAACAGTAGGGTTGGTGTTCGATAAGGCCATAAGGGCATCTCCAGCCGCGCCCCCAACAGGCCCTCCAGGCTATTTTTTCGGCGCCGGCGCCGAAAAAACGGCCCAGTCGCGTCCCCAGGACGCCGAAAATCGCCGGTTCGGATCTTTTTTCCGCCCGGCGGTCACAGGCCGAACCCGGCGTGCTGGGGAGCCGTTGGGGGCTCCGGCGCTAGGGAAAAGCACGCCTGGCCCACACCGACAGGGGAAAAGTCAAGGTTTTCTTCCCCCGACTCGCCTCGCACCCCCCGCGCCCTCGGCCACCACTAGCTATATCCCGGCGACGGCCGCCGGCCTGCTCCGCTAGATAGCCATTCCCCGCCGGAAAATAGCAGCGCTTCGCCGCGGCAGCCCCTCCCGCAGCACCTAGTCATTTCCGGCCGCCGTTTCCGGCCGCGGAGGCGCGGTTTAACGGCGGGTACACGCCCACCGAGCGCAAGGTGTTCGGCGTTTTGACTGTCTCGGCGATGGACTCGGATGAGGAGGAAGAGCTCGCCGCGCTGCTGGAGGAGGAAGTCGCGACCGACGTCCAGGAAGAAGAGCATCTGATGGTGCTCGCCGCCCTCGCCCAGCTGCTGGCGAGCAATGAAAAGCCGCATCGAGGTGGCTCGGCGCCGGGGCGGGTGAAAGCAAAGAACCGGCATCATCTGCAAGGCTACTGCATGCTCTACTCCGACTACTTCGCCGATGCTCCACTTCATGGCGAGAGAACATTTCGGCGCCGTTATCGGATGAGCCGAAAGCTCTTCCTCAGGATTGTGAATTCCATCCGGGAGTTCGACAACTACTTCAAGTGCAAGATGGATTGCACTGGCGCTCTTGGATTCACCTCCATCCAGAAATGCACGACAGCGATGAGGATGCTTGCATATGAAGCTCCCAGTGATTCACTCGACGACTATGGGCGCATGGCCGAGTCCACCAGCATAGAGTGTTTCTACAAGTTCTGTCGGGCAGTGGTGGCAATGTTTGGGCCACAATACTTGAGAACACCCAATGCAGAAGACACTGCTCGGATCCTAGCCCAGAATGCAGCAAGAGGATTTCCTGGGATGCTTGGAAGCATCGACTGCATGCATTGGCAATGGAAGAACTGCCCATTTGGTTGGCAGGGGATGTACAAAGGCGCCAAAGGCGGTTGCAGTGTGGTGCTTAAGGTGGTAGCCACACAGGACCTCTGGATTTGGCACTCCTTCTTTGGTATGCCAGGAACTCACAATGACATCAACGTGTTGCAGTGCTCTCCTGTTTTTGCCAAGCTCGTTGAGGGTCATTCTCCTCCGGTGAACTTCGAGATCAATGGGCACCAATACAACAAGGGGTACTATCTAGCTGACGGCATCTATCCGAGATGGTCGACATTTGTGAAGACGATCACAAACCCTGTGGCAGGAGGCAAGAACGCCTGGTTTGCGAAGGTTCAAGAGGCTTGCAGGAAGGATGTCGAGTGGGCATTTGGTGTGCTCCAATCTCGATTCGCTGTTGTTCGGTACCCCGCTCAGACCTGGTCGAAAGATTAAATGTGGGATATCATGACTTGCTGTGTCATCTTGCACAACATGATCATCGAGAGCGAGCAAGAAGACCCAATGTTTGACACTGAACCATACTACAGGCAGGGTCCTCTAGCCGAAGTTGATCATCAGCTACCGGCAACTTGGACTGCCTATCTCAGTATGCGTCAGGAGATCCGAGACCCACAGGTGCATCATCAATTGCAGAAAGATCTGATTGAGCACCTATGGAGGCTCAAGGGGGACGCCGCGTGATGAAATACGAGTTTTTATTTGTTGAACTATATAATTTGTATTGAAATATTTGTTGTTGTAGTATTTTGTTGAAGTATTTGATTTTTTTGTGATGAAATATGTGATAAGGAATAATTGTGTTGATAATTGAACGCCGAGACACGGCGAAACCACGCCGAATATGGGCCTATTCTCGCCCATATGGGCCGTTTATTCGCCGAAATTAGGCTGCAAAGTGGGCCAATTTCGGCGCCTGGGGGCGACGACTGGGCGCAAAACCGCCCCAGCGCCGAGTGTATCGCCGGCTCGCCCCCAAAGGGCGATTTGTATGCGTCCTGGGAGGGCCAACGGCCTAACATCTCGGCCGCCGCTTCGGTGGTAGTGGCGGGCATTGTTCCCGAATGGAATGGAGGCTATGGCTACTCGCGTGGCGGCAGAGGGGCCGTAACCGTAGAGTTGTGGGTAGGCACGAGTAGTTAGGCAGAGCTCTGCCGGTGGATTTGGGTGGTGTGGCCTCTGTTACGAGGTTCTGTAAAACTTGCATCTCTTTTTCCCTCTTAATCTTAATGATATGACAGCGCAATTCTCTTGCGCGTTCCGAAAGAAAAAACACAACATAACTTACAAGTTGTACACATATGGTTGCCTACATAACATGCAGTTAATAGCCGAATTGCTGGACATTAAACATAAATATCTGCTATTAGATGCAGAAATACAAAGGCACTTCGACAGACCGGACAGATAAATTTAGAGGAAATAGAGATCTGTAGTGCCTCTCTTTAGCCATCATCTTCACAACATTCAAACCCCCATCCCACTGACCGCTTCTTTCAATTCGTCAAAGTCCATTCCATTCATCATCAAATGACGCCTGTTCGAAACAAGAAGAGACCAAGCGACAGTAATCTCCACTTCCACCTTAGGGTCACGGTCACCCAAGAAACATGTCTCCTGACTTATATTGCAAGCTTTGGGCGTGAAGCAAACCTCACCTTGTGCGGTGATATCACCAGATTCTGAGTAGGCTTGTATGACAACATTCAGGCTTCCTTCCAATTCTACAGAAACTACATGACTTGATAGACGAAGGTAACCATATGAACCCTTAGGCATTGTTCTACCGCGTGAAGCAAGCATCACAACTTCCATGGATGGGGCATGAGTAGTATAAAAGACTTTACCATCAGTGACCTTATATGTCCGCGGTGGTGAGAGGCAAGCCACTTTACCACCGTAATCGAAAGGCCATGGTCCATTTTTGACACAGACACCCAATATAGTGGCCTGGACAGTTTCATGAATTCGCTCCATGCATAACTCTATTCTGCAGAAGCAGTTGCTGAAGGAAATGGTATGTCCTCCGCTGTAATGGCGCCTCCCACTAATCAATGCTATATCTTGAGACAATGTTTTGCCTTTCACTCTTAGCTCGGTTTCAAAGTAAACATCATCAGTAAACACAATGGCACGAGACGGGCCAATTAAGCGCAAAAAAGGATCCTGCAGGCGTCACCAAACAACTTATTAGTACCGGCAATCCTAAAGGAACAAAACATACCTACTTCTAAACCTTTTTTTGAACTGACACAATATGACAGCAAGAGAAGACAAGTAAGGAAGAATGGCACCACATATGCATTAAATATACAAAAAATTGTAGGAAAGGGTTATATCAGGTAAAGTACTAGCATACATACGTCCTGACTGAGCTTCTGCGACCTCCACCTATCGCAAGAGAAGAGGAGGTTGCGGCTGTGATCCACGCAGTCTCGAGCGGCAACCACCCCATACACAGACAATGGCCACTCAAGGCCGCCTTTTAACTCCTCGAGCTTGATGGTGAAGATCTGCAGGGTGGCCCCAGCGATGGCGGCATCTCCTGGGTCGCATCCAGGTGTGCAGTGGGTAAAGTGCATGGGACTCACGGTCGCTGCAAAGACCAACCAAATAGAAGACTTACAGAAATCTAACATGAATGGATGGATCAAAGCATAAGCATGCACGAATGTGTTAACTTGCTAGTATTCAGTACTCACTCGTGTCTTCGAAGAACGCGCGGCCACACGCTCCCCAGTTAGATTCCCAGCTTGTACGGTACGAGGCAAAGCTGTTGGCCTCAAAGGCCATCTCCTCCTCTTTGGCTATTTCCAGGGCCGATTTGCCTCTGTCCATCTCCATCTTCATATCATGATCACATGGGCACAGTTTGGATTCATTGGAGCCTTGGACCTGCTTCAGATCCATGGCTGCATGGTGTTGGGGCCTTGCGGATGGAGCCGCAGCACAATCTCCGCGCTTCCCCTTCTTATGACCCCCGCGGTTCCCCTTCTTACTGCCACGAGACTGCATCTTGGTATCAGGCCCGCGGGGAAGTTGTTGAGATTGCATCTCAGTCTCACAAGGCAATGGACCAATCAACTGCTTCTCCACGAAGGATTTTCCCTTCTTACTGCGACGAGGAGGAACCTTACTCTGGATGTCAGGTCGACTAGAAATAACTTCAGACTGCTGCGTCCTGGCCTCAACCTTTTCCCCGTCGTCTAATTTGGTTCCAGACAAGTCCAAATTTTTGAAATGCACCTCCATGGTTGTCACCTCATCCTCATGGGCACCTTCCGGATAAATCTCATGGCAGTCATACACAGATGGTTGCCTCTGCTGTTGTAAAGGAGGAGGGGAAGGAGGACCTGGAACCTCACTCTGGATCAGAGAGCCGCAAGAAAGAACTGGTTCCTCCAAGAGGGATTTGCCGCTGCCCCTCCGCAACTTGGTCCTCTTCTTCCGCCCCACTTCAGCCGACCAGGCTTCCATGGCTTCGAAAAAAACAGGATTGACCTCCTTCTGTTTCTCTCTGTTTCGCTCGAGGTCATCCAAAATAGCACTCACAACTGATACATATTCCACGCTCGGCGTCCACGGCAACGAGTCACCTTCGGTCCTCTCATGCTCCTCCAGTGCTCTCTCCTTCCGTCTTCGAAAATCGGCCAACAGCGTTTTCTCCTCCTTAAGCAGTTCTGATCGCAGCCCCGCCAATTGTTTGAGCTTCTCAGGAGGGATGACCGGACCCTTGTGACCCCCCTTCTTCATGCCGTGAGAAGGAGGAGGGACTGGAACCTTACTCTGGATCTCAGGGCTGCAAGAGACATCTTCAGACAGATCCTCCTCCAAGACAACAGATTTGCCCCTGTCCATCGCATCCTCCGCCTCATCGCCACCACCATCCAATGTGTCCGACTAGTTAGGCATATCCTCCCGCTCCAGTTTTATGATCCGCCCCTGAAAGTCTTCGAGCTTCTCAGGAGTCATGCCACGAGGATGGGGAAGGGGGGGACTGGAACCTTACTCTGGATCTCGGTGCCGCAAGAAAGAGCTTCAGGCTGCTGCTCGGTGGACTTGCCGGATTCCCCTTCCGTCCCCGTCCCCGTCTCCACCTCAAGAGGCGCCCTCGCCTCACTTTCCCACGGCCGCCACCCGCCGTCGCTTCTCTTTTTGTGTTCTAATAGGTGGTCCGCCGCCGCCGCCCAGTCGGAAAGAGCTCAACTTAGGGTTCCTCCCAAAGGGAGCAGTTCCGAGTGCGGGGAATGAGGATTGAGGAACGAGTAAAATGACCACTAGCTTCAAAAAAAAAAAGTAAAATGACCACTCATATGTCCCCGACGCGTCGGGTGCGTCCAGGAAGAGGGCCCGATCATCCTTCGGTTTAAGTCCGGTGCAATCACATGCGTGATTTTTTTAACACAATATAGACACGTACATACATACACTCATTTCTATAAACGCGCAAAAACTTACCCAATGCAAGCAGCAATCTCAAATATGCGACTTGAACTGCAAGAAATACTACTGTCCTCCTGGCTATTCAATCACAAATCACAAGTTGGTTCGCATCACATATCTTAAATACATACTACACACATGTGACACAAAAGTTGAGTACTATTACATATACAGGGTCTGTTACAGTCCAGAAAAAATTATCAAAAATTGACATCGTATTTGATCCTTCCTAGATATGGCTTTCTGTGAAACAAAAGCTGACACAGAGCACTAACTAATAAATTAGTCTAAAAATAATAATAAATGATATAAAAACATAAAAAGTAATAATATAAACATTTAACAATCAAAATTATACATACGTTTGCAACGTAACAGCATCCCCAAGCTTAATTCCTACTCGTCCATGAGTAGGTAATGATAAACAAAAAAATTGATGTTAAACGCTACCTAACATGTTCTTGATCAAATGATCTAACAATAGTATGAATTTGAGATACGTATTATTCCAGACAATAGTCTATCAATTTAACATCAGATTACTAATACACAATCATGCAAGTAAACAATTATTGCCTTTTAAAATAAAAATGCTAAATAATGTGATATATACACACTTAATCATAATAAGCATGGCACACTTGGTCTTCCTAGCATATAAAGATATCAAGTCATGAACAACTCCGACGCTAAACCAAGCAATTAAATCATATTTTTCTCCGTTTTAGCCATTTCAACTCTCACGTAATCCTTAAGCGTGAGCCATGGTCTTAGCAATTTTTTAAAAGGGAGGCATAAGATTTGCCTCATCTATTAAATAAGGAGAGAATAGAGTTTAGAGTTTACATAACACCCCACGCAAATGGCATGAAAATTACTTGCACAAAATTACAGACCCAAATTTCTTTGCGCCGGCAGTAACCTATAACTTTGCTTCTTCAAGAATGGATCTAAGGAGAACAGGCGGTGGAGCAAATTTTTGACAAAACACTCTAGCATTCCGCTCATTCCAAACGGTCCATGAGATGAGCATGGTGAGGGAGGTCATGGCATGCCACTTTGGGTTTCGGCTATCGGTTTGCTTGTCCCACCACTTGTTGACGGATTCATCAAGATGCCACTGGGAGGTGTTGACGTGAGGTAGCCCAAGCTTCTCGATGATAGATCTCCAAAGCCTAAGCGTGTACTGACACTTGAAGAAGAGGCGACGCCCCATTTCTTGTTCTCTCTTGCATTGTTGGCAAAGGCCACAGTTTACCCAACCGCGCCTCTCCAACCGATCGGCGGTCCAAATACGATCTTGTAGAGCTAACCAAGCGAAGAATTTGACCTAGGGGGGCAAGCCTTCCAAACCATGTGATCCATGGGTGAGAGAGTCAAACCGAGGAATTGAGCCTTATACGCGGTGGCCGTCGAGTATATCCCATCATTCGCATGCTTCCAAATGATACCATCTTCGGCTTGCCCACCAAGGTGAAAGTCATGAACAAGCATCCAAAGAGTGAAGAACTCGCGAATGTGGCCAACGGTGACAATGGTGTTGGGATTGATTTTGAGAATCCAAGCACTTCCCTGAAAGTAGGTGCAAAGGCCAGTCGCATCCCCAAAACCTCTCAAGATGGACGCAAGGTTGTCGATATCTGTTTTAATAGGAGCACAAAAAACGGCGGCATCATCCGCATATAGGGAGGTCCACACCATGGGCCTTGCCCACGAATCTTATGAAGAAGGCCTTTCCGGGTTGCCAAATCCATAATCTTATTGGATCAATCGCGATGACAAAAAAAATGGGGAAATGGTGTCACCCTACCGAGCCCACCATCGTGCTTAATGGGGGACAGGGATCCCATTCAAGAGAATGCAAGACAAAGACGAGGAAAGCAGCGCGGCAATCCAAGCGTGGAACTTGTCCAAGAATCCCATACGCTGGAGAAGATCCAAAATGCATTCCCACTTAATGAGTCAAAGGCCTTTCTTATGTCTAGCTTGAAGAGCAGAGCAGGGGTCTTGCACTTGTGTAACCGCCTAGCAAAATTCCGAACGCACATGAAGTTATCATGGATACTATGCCTCTTGATGAAAGCACTCTGTGCGTTGGAGACAAGGTCATCCATGAGAGGAGCAAGCCGAAGCGACAAGACCTTGGCAATAATTTTGGCTAGGGCATGGATGAGACTGATATAGGTCTATAATCAGAGATGTCTTTCACGCTCTCCTTTTTGGGTAATAGAACAACATTGGCGGAATTCCCCCATTGCAGGTTGGAGGTTTGAAGGGAGTCGAAATGCTGGATGACCCTCATGACCGTATGCTTGATGATTCCCCAACACTTCTTGAAGAAGATCCTCGTGAAGCCATTTGGACCTGGTGCCTTATCACTAGGCATTTCTTTTATGGCCGCCCATACCTCACCTTCTGTGATGGTGTTACCCAGGTCGTGCAAGTCATGGGTTTCCACCCCAAGCTCATCCCAGTTGAAGTCTTTGTTGCTACTACGTCCCCTACCCATGACCTCAGAGAAGTGGTCATGGATGATCTTCTCTTTTTCCTTGTGCTCGTTCACCCACCCATGTGCTTGTTTAATCCGATGAATGGTGATTCTTCCTTCTTCTGGCATTGATGTGGCGGTGGAAGAATTTTCTGTTTGCATCCCCATGCCTCAAGTTTGCCAACCGAGCACATTGGCTCTTCCTAGTCCTCTCAAGTACCGCCAAACCGATCACCCTCCACTTGAGCCTCGAGTGTATGTCACATTCCTCTAGAGAAAGGGCCCTCGCCTCTTGCGCAATGTTGAGGTGGACAATCACAAGTAGGGCCGCATGGAGTTGGACCTTTGCCTTGGAGAACAGGTTCTTGCTCCACTCAGTAAGCCGGGTCGCGGGTTATTTGAGCTTGTGGTATAGGACTTGCAACTCCGGGTGCCTGACATGCTCATCCCATGCCTTTTTCACCACCTCAGGGAAGCCGTGCAAAGAAGCCCAGAAGTTTTCGAACTTGAAAGATCTTGGCCTTCTAGGCCCTTTGTCAACAATGGTCGGAGAGGGAAGACGACAAAGCATTTAGCACATGGGTGTTGAAGGCCATATCCCGCTCCGCATTATAGAAGAAGGAGTTGAGCTTGCAAAGAGTTGGGTTGTCCCGCTCATTACTCCAAATGAAGTGCCTATTTTGTAGGTGAATTTCCTTGAGCTCACAAGATTGTAGCATAGCCCAGAAGCGATTGATCCTACTCCGGTTAAATTTTCTCTCATTTTTGTCTCGTGCGCAGTAAATTTGGTTGAAATCTCCAAGGGCCAGCCATGCAATCCCATTGGGAGGCTTGTGGGATATGAGCTCGGCAAAAAAACATCTTTGCAAGCGTGATCAGTTATCCCATATACGGACGTGACCCTAAAGCAGACGTCGGTTGCACGGATACAGACCATGAAAAGAGAGGAAATAGGTCGATGTGGTGATATCAGAGACATCGAGAACTTCTCATCCCATAGGAGTAGAATTCCTCCCCTAGTCCCTAACATTGGGCATTGTGCAAAGCTTTGAAGTTTGTTGCCACCCAGGAAGGCAGCGATGAATTTATCGACGCTATCGAGCTTTGTCTCTTGTAGATAGATGAGCTGGCATGAGGAGGCGGCATTCGTTGCGCAAACTGTTGCCCTCCGAGACGGGCAGTTTAGCCCATGGACTTTCCAACTTAATGTGTTGATGGGTTGTGTCGTCATGGGTCACACACAAAATTCACTTGTCGTTTGCCAGTTATAGCAACCGAACAAAGCCATCGGGTAGAGAAGAGCCATTGTAGTGACAACAGCACACTTGAGCAAGCAAAATAGCATAGTACATGACCACACACTTCCGATACAACACACACCGACAATACTGGAAACAACACTAACAGTAGTCCGAACACTACGTGGTGCACTAAGAGGCTGGGCTAACATAATCACCATTAACACCATAACAGGCAGACTAGTGACATCAAACATCCTAAAGAGATGCATCCCCCAGCTAAGCAACCTCTAGTGCTCCCTCGCCACCATGATCAAGTAGGGTGTCCTCGACGCCGTTGACAGCCAAGTCATCAAGATGGAAAAATTCCCTCATAGCCATAATCACCTCTGGAGCTAACTGGTCCTTGAACTTGGAAGTGAACTCTTCCAGAGTTGCCTCTATCGCATCTTTACCATCTCTGGTGATTCCTAGCATGCGGCAGACCAATTTTTCAGCAACTTTCGCTGCCGGCACAACAACAACACTTGCACCAGGGCGCTTGACCCTCTACAGCGAGAGGCCACCCTTCCTGGAAATCTGCACCCCAGCCAGCATTTTCCGACAAGCTGTAGAAGCCCTTGGGGTGGTGATGGAGGCATGGCAAAAATGCTCTATTGCCACACCTCAAAAAGTGACAACAAAGGATCTTTAGGGGTCTTGTCTTGTCGACCACGCACCAGAGAGGGAGTGCAATACAGGGTGCCAACGCAGATCAAGGGCGGTGTTGGAGGGGATTGAAATCCTGGTGGCCTGGATGGTGAGAGCAGGGCCCTTTGGAGCGAAACTAGAGAGCATAACTGAAGCAGGGATTGGTTCGGTGTCACTTGTGGCAGAGTAGGACTTGAGGCTTCAATATGGTTGGATTTGGGGCTGGATGGCAGCACCGTGGTTGGAGAGAATGGGGGGGGGGACAACTACGGGTGTCGTGGGAACGATTCCGACAATAAGAGAGGGGTAGGATAACGGAGCATGATCTATCGAGATGCAAATGGGTGACACGATGGTTTTAGCGAGTTCGGGCCTCTCACGGTGGAGATAACAACCCTACGTCTCGTGCTCTGGAGAGGCTTTGTTTTATCTGTATATGTATCCGGAGATTACAATGTATGAAAGAAGGGAACGGATCCCGTGCCTGAGCTAAGTCCTGAGACTAATGGCGAAAAAAGAGAGAGGTGGAAGAAAAGAACCCCCCAAGTCTAGTGGTGGGGGGGTGGCTTATATAGAGTGCGCCACCCCCTCACCTCCTATGTTACAAAGTGGGGCATGAATGCCATAATGTCAGCCCACTACCAAGCCCTCACCATGAGAATGATGTCGACTGCTTTGTTGCCTGCTGGTCTTCGTATATCCGAGTGAGTCGAGCGGTCGAGTGGTGAACTGTCATCCGAGTGGATGGTATACTGCTTGGTCGAGTGGATCGTATGCTGCTTGTTCGAGTGGATAGTATTTCTGTATGAAATTTATGTAGACCCACGTGTTATGTGGACCCCATGCTTTATGATATTTCGACCCTTCGTGGGCCTACCTGTTATGTGTATCCCCAACATTAGCCCCCGAATCGATTGCGATTTTGCAGAACGAGTTTGTGAAAGACACGACTTGGCCCGAGTGATTACTCGATAGCTGTCATCATACTTTCAGACAACCAAGGTTTGAACAAAATCTCGATGGATTCCGGCACTGGGCTTCCGACTGATCTGGGGTAAGTGCCCGTGAGGAGCAACTTGGTGACATTTGATCATCTCTCGGAAGAGATTAACTCGTGATCAGAGTATGGATGTGTCATTAAATCCAGGCAACAAGATCGACGCATGGACAACTCTCTCGGTGAGATGCCATTCTTATCCCGGAGGAACGTCAATACGAGTCGGCTCTAGATCCAAACTTATGAGTTTCACGCTTTGAGTCCTGGAAGAAGGCTCAAAACAGGTCCACGGAGGAGCCTTAAACTCACCTTATAGCAATTTTTTTTGGGAGTGATTTGGAGCTGGTCCTGCATCGAGTAACTAATTACTCGGAATTTCTTCACGCCTGGAACATGTCTTTTTTTGTTGTTTGGCTGTCACTCGGACCGGGCGGACCGTTCCGAGTGGATACCGTTCCAGTGGGGGCACGTTGAGTGCACCCACGGCGGGAGTCTTAGAGCTTGTCTTTTTTGTTGTTGTGTTCATCACTCGGACTGGTCAGGCCGTATCGAGTGGAGATTACTCTAGTGGGGGCACACTGAGTGCACCCACTGGGTGTAGTCCCCGAGACCACCGTTGACTGCGGGCAGTCGGCGGGGGTCTGAGAGAACTAAAACTCTTCTTAGATGGTACTGATCGAACTTGTTCTTCTCTAACTCGGAGGTAGTAATTCTGGAGCTGGTTTTGCATCGAGCAAAATGTTTCTTTCTGAGTTCTCTTCCAGTGGGGGCACGCTGAGTGCACCCGCTGGGTGTAGTCCCCGAGCCTCTGTCGGACTAGATGAGTCGGGCAGAGGGTTTACGTCTCCTGGTAAACCTCCACGCAGTCGACACGGTAAATATCTTTTAGTCTGAAATTGAGTCAATCGGATGCATCTTCAGGTGCTTGACATGGTAAATAAGCTCAGCCTAGAGCTGAGTCGGTCGGAATGATCTTCGTGCACTCGACACGGAATAAATTCAGCCTGGAACTCGGTCAAGCAGGTGAATCTTCGTGCTCTCGGCACGATGAATGAATTCGGCTTTGAAACTGCCGACTGTAGAAAAAAGTTGGACACTCCAGGGAGTAATCTTTCCATTAGTACTTCTACCGTTAGATTTTGCATGAAAGGGGTATTTGTAAGAGTACATTGTATCCGCAGAGGAGCTTCATTTTCACCCTTTTGCATGAAAGGGGTATTTGTCCGAGTGGACGTGCTTCCCGACTGATCGAGGTATGTTGACTTGCAAGGAAAGACTTAGTGGCACTTGTATGTCTCCCGGAGGAGATAGACTAGTGGTCTGACATGGACGTGCCATGAAACCCGAGTGACGGGGCTAGTGTGTAGGCTGACTCTCCGGGGAGAAGCTACTCATTATCCCGGGGGAACACCAGCACATGCCATCTCTGAGTCCAAGTTTGTGAAAATGACGCCTTGGAACCTAGGATAGGGCCAAGTTATCCGTAGAGGAGCGTTGTTTTCACCCTTTTTGCAGTTTTTGACGATGACTTTAGGTAATGATTTGGGCGATCGTCCGAGTGGACAATACTACCCTTATAGATTTTTGGTAGACCGGGCAAGTATGGTCAGAAAGATATTCCTGATGTGATCAATGGGTCGATTGAATGGGCGTAACCCCTGAGGGCAGCATGGCTGACGGCTGTGCGTAGCCCCCGAGTGATGCTCGAAAGAGGCAAGCTTGCTACAGAATGTGATATGAGGTTTGATCATATGAGTAACTTAGTCGTTCCCGTGTTGGAGGTGTAGAGGTAAAGACATGTCCAACTGATGGTGACGCGCGAGGTGGTTAAGGGGCGATGATGTGTACAACCGGGTGACGACGCGCGGGGCGGTCGAGTGGTGAAGACATGCACAACCGAGTGGCAATATGCGGGGCGGCCGAGTGGCGAAGGCATGTACAACCAAGAGGCGACGCGCGGAGCGGCCAAGTGGTGAAGACGTGCACAACCGAGAGGCGACGCGCGGAGCGACCACGCGGTGAAGATGTGCGCAACCGAGTGGCGACGTGCGGGACGGCCGAGTGAAGATACGTGAGGTGGTCGAGTGAAGGACTACGTGTCCAGCCAAGTGGATGAAATTGTCTTCGAAGGATTTAGCCAGATGCTTTCGAAGTTAATGTAGCGACGAGGTTGATGTAGTGTGGTTGCAACGCAACAAGACCGGCGTGACAACTGAGTCTGAGTAGGAATGAAGATGGCGCGCAGAGCGTCTGGGTGATTATAAAACTTCTCAAAGTGGTGGGCCGAATGCACTTGTTGAAGTGAAGGATCTAACTGGTGATGAAGCACTCGACCATTCAGGAGAGTGTCATTCCAAATGAGTTGCAGCCCCCGAGTGCGGCGTAGCTCCCGAGCGTACTACAGGCTTCAACAATAGACATGTCGGAATACGGGAAATATAGTGTTGAATGAATAATTTGCAATCCATCGAGTCGAACTCGGGTAAGGATGAGGAGAAATTTCCGAGTGAAGCTCGAAAGAGGCAAACTCGCAAAAAGAGTGATGTGTGAAGTTTAATTATAAAAGGGACTTATCTGTCTCATGCCTGACGAGGTCTATATTATCGATGAAGAGGATTCCACAGAGGGGTTGGTCGGATGTGTTTGAAGCCAACAGAGCGACAAGGTCAATGTTGTGGTGCGCTGGACCGGTATGGTGACCGAGTCCAAGCAGCGATGAAGTTGGTGCAAAGGGCCGTGGAGTGACCGCGTAACTTGTGTAAAAAAGGGCACAAGCCAATGAAATAATTTCTCGAGGAAATTTGATGTGTGCTAAATGATTTGTGTGAATAACACCCATAGAGTGCAAGGGGCTTGCTGGTTAACCAGCAAGAGTCTGAAAGACCGAAGGATCCGTTCGAACTTGTCGAAACGACGGATCCGACTGAACTCATTGGAATACTAGCTCAAATAAAACGGAAGTGTAGTGTTTTGACTGAGTTGCAGCCCTGGAGGACTGATGCAAACTCGAAATGAAGAACGACACCTGGTGTTCGTGAATGATGTATGCGAAAAAACGGAAGTTGGACTTGGGAGTCACATAACCAGTACTAAGCAAGTATGTGAAAATAAGCAAGCGAGCGTAGAGGTACACTTGGTGGCATGGCCTCCGAGTGAACGTGATGTGTGACTTACGGAATACTCGGGAAGACGAAAATAACAGAATGTAAATGACTTAGCTGTCTGAAGGCGCGCGGGACGGCCAAGTGAAGTAGACGCATCATGCGGCGTCGCGACGCGCGGGGCGGCCGAGTGGTGATGAGGTGACCAACCAATGGCGACGCGCGAGGCAGCCGAGTGGTTATGAGGTGACCAACCGATGGCGACACGTGGGGTGGCCAAGTGGTGATAAGGTGACCAACCGATGG
>NC_041383.1:119348646-119351459 GCF_002162155.2 Triticum dicoccoides
GCTCTCCACTCGGTAGGATTTTTTGAAACTTAGGCGAGTACTGGACTACAGCTAAGCCCCCGAGTGGGAGGGTTGCTCTCCACTCGGTAGGATTTTTTGAAACTTAGGCGAGTACTGGACTGCAGCTAAGCCCCCGAGTGGGAGGGTTGCTCTCCACTCGGTAGGATTTTTTGAAACTTAGGCGAGTACTGGACTGCAGCTAAGCCCCCGAGTGGGAGGATTGCTCTCCACTCGGTAGGATTTTTTTTGAAAACTTAGGCGAGTACTGGACTGCAGCTAAGCCCCCGAGTGGGAGGGTTGCTCTCCACTCGGCAGGATTTTTTTGAAACTTAGGCGAGATGGATTCGCAACTAAGTCACCCACTGGGGGATTTAGAGCATATAGAAAAGAATAACAATCAGTTATGAGATTGTAAAAACTGTGTTTCGGTGTGACCGAGTGGTGATGAGGTTTACCAACCGATTGACGAGGCCCGGAGCGGCCGAGTGGTTATGAGGTGACCAACCAAATGGCGACGCGCGGGGCGGCCGAGTGAAGTAGACGCATCCCGCGGCGTGGCAACGCACGGGGCGGCCGAGTGATGAAGATGCTTGCCGCGGAGTGATGATGTGCGGAGCGTCCGAATGATTTAGACGTGTCCCGCAGAGTGGCGACACACGGAGCGTCCAAGTGAAGTAGACGCGTCCCGCGGAGTGATGATGAGCGGGGCGTCCGAGTGAAGTAGACGCGTCCCGCGGCGTGGCAACACACGGGGCGGCCGAGTGATGAAGATGCTCGCCGCGGAGTGACGAGGTGCAGGACGTCCGAGTAAAGTAGACGCGTCCCGCGGAGTGATGATGTGCTGTCGAGTGAACCTAGGGGCTTCACGGCAAACGAGGGCCATTCGAGTGGAGGCCTCATCTGAGTGTTCCTGCCCATCTAAGAAAACCACAGCTACTCAACTAGGTTGCGATCTGGACGGTGTGGAGCTGGTTCGGCAGGCCGACTCAGAGTGTTGGGCTCGGAGGCGTTGGCGAGGTTCGGCGTGGAAGTGCCCATGAGCGAACGAGCGCTGCTTCCTCCGCTGGAGGCGGGCGGCTGCTAGCGGCCATGGACACCATGCAGCGGAGGCAGCCAGGCGCGACGGCGCTGGAGCTGGGCGCCGGAGGGCAGACGATGAGGTCGACTTGGTACAAAGTCCAGACAGTCATGGAGCAATAAATCCTTGGTAATTACGCATTGAAGGAGTTGCCCATGTCCAGGACGTGTACGCGGAATCTGCATGCAAGAGAGCACTAATTAAGCGAGAGTTAGAGCCATTCATGCATGTAATGAACGTTTCCCACGGCCATTTATCTCCTGCATGCAGGACATAAATGGGACGGAATTAATATTAAAAGGAGAGTAGAGGGGCGCAGAGCTCCCTGGTCGGCCACGGCAGCGGCGGAGGCGGCTTTGACACGGATCTAGCGCAAGGTGAGGCAGCCCGTGACAAGTCCGAGTGCGGACCACGTTCTTCTGCGAGGCTGCGCGCAGGCGGAGCTTGATGCGGTGGCTAGTCGATCCGGTGGCTCCCATCTTGTTGTGGCCAAGGACGTGGACAGCCTCGACCACGACGCCGCGTCAGGTTCGTGCATCGACCGCGGAGGTCGCCACACCGCGGTTGACGAGGGACGCCGCTGCAGCGTGCCATGTCGGGCCGTCGCAGGGAGGCCGCTGCAGCACGAGGCCTACGCGCACATCGCAACGACCACTGCCGAGCGCCCGCATCGCCAGATGGACTGCCGAGCGCTTGCGATCGCTGCACCCGAATGACGGGTGAGTTGAGGTCGACTGAGAAGAGGAAGCAGGAGGCGCAGTCCAGCAAGCTGGCGGCCGTGTGTGACAGTGTGAGGGCGATGGCCACGACCCTTGGCGCAACACGTCAATGCCCTTTTCTCTTCCTCGTCTCTTGTCTGATCTATCCATCGGAAGTTTTTGTTGTTGATCCCGATGGGCGCCTACTAGTACAGGGAGGAAAACAACGGATTTGTTTAGAGCTACGATGATTGTTAGATCATAAGAGGATAGCATAGAAAGAAATCTCTTGATCGATCCGTCTGCGAACGGTCATGTACGCCTGCAACATCAAGTGAAGATGTATCTTATCCTCTCCTTTTGAGATGCTTTAGTTACCATCTGCATCATGGCTCGATAGACGCCATGCCCCACGGTGGGCGCCAACTGTCGTGGGAACGATTCCGACAATAAGAGAGGGGTAGGATAACGGAGCATGATCTATCGAGATGCAAATGGGTGACACAGTGGTTTTAGCGAGTTCGGGCCTCTCACGGTGGAGATAACAACCCTACGTCTCGTGCTCCGGAGAGGCTTTGTTTTATCTGTATATGTATCCGGAGATTACAATGTATGAAAGAAGGGAACGAATCCCGTGCCTGAGCTAAGTCCTGAGACTAATGGCGAAAAGAGAGAGAGGTGGAAGAAAAGAACCCCCCAAGTCTAGTGGTGGAGGGTGGCTTATATAGAGTGTGCCACCCCCTCACCTCCTATGTTACAAAGTGGGGCATGAATGCCATAATATCAGCCCACTACCAAGCCCTCACCATGAGAATGATGTCGACTGCTTTGTTGCCTGCTGGTCTTCGTATATCCGAGTGAGTCGAGCGGTCGAGTGGTGAACTGTCATCCGAGTGGATGGTATACTGCTTGCTCGAGTGGATCGTATGCTGCTTGTCCGAGTGGATAGTATGTCTGTATGAAATTTATCTAGACCCACGTGTTATGTGGACCCCATGCTTTATGATATTTCGACCCTTCGTGGGCCTACCTGTTAT
>NC_041383.1:119351724-119364922 GCF_002162155.2 Triticum dicoccoides
TGAGGCGGGGGACACGATGTTTACCCAGGTTCGGTCCCTCTCGATGGAGGTAATACCCTACTTCCTGTTTGATTGATCTTGATGATATGAGTATTACAAGAGTTGATCTACCATGAGATCGTAGAGGCTAAACCCTAGAAGCTAGCCTATGATTACGATTGTCCTTGTCCTATGGACTAACCCTTTATATAGACACTGGAGGGGGCTAGGGTTACACAGAGTCGGTTACAAAGAAGGAGATCTACATATCCTAATCGCCAAGCTTGCCTTCCACGCAAATGAGAGTCCCACCCGGACACGGCACGAAGTCTTCAATCTTGTATCTTCATAGTCCAACAGTCCGGCCAAAGTATATAGTCCGGCTGTCCGAGGACCCCCTAATCCCAGACTCCCTCAGTAGCCCCTGAACCAGGCTTCAATGACAATGAGTCCAGCGCACAGATTGTCTTCGGCATTGCAAGGCGGGTTCATTCTCCGAATACTCCATAGAAGATTTTGAACACAAGGATCGTGTCCGGCTCTGCAAAACAAATTCCACCTACCACCGTAGAGAGTACAATATTCCACAAATCTAATCTGCTGACAACTTTCATAGCGTGACATCACCGCCACGGCCCGGTCATTATTCGAACCGTTTTTCTCAACCAGCTACTACACATATCGCGAGGCGGTTTCCTTGGCACGTCTTGTCAAAGCAGAGATCGTGTCCCCTTATCACGGGATTATCATCAATACGGGTGTGGGTAACCCAACCGCACCATCAATCGCGGCGCTTGGGGAATAAGCGATTTTACGGGGAAAGTGGGGAGGCACAGAATCCCTGGTGCCTTTATAAGGGGATAAGACTTCCTCTTTTTCACCCACGCCTTCTTCTTCCCCTGTCCATCCATTCTCACACGCTCGAACTCCAGCGCCCAAGTGTCCGTCTTCTCCGCCCACAAAGGCCTTCCGAAAATGTCCGGATCCGGAGTAGGAGGCAAGTGGATGGCCTCTACCGTCTGGGAGAAGGATGTCAAAAAGCTTCGGGAGGCCGGGTATATGGCCAAGAAAATCAGCCACCGTCTCCCGACGGCGGGACAGATCGTCCCCACTCCGGAACCCCACTAGAGGGTTGTATTCCTCCCTCATTTTGTCGGCGGGCTAGGGTTTCTCCTTCACCCATTCGTTCGCGACATCATGTATTACTACGGGATCGATTTTCATGATCTATCCCCTAATTCCTTCCTCAACATCTCGACATTCATCGTCGTGTGCGAGGCCTTCCTCCGCATCTCGCCACACTTCGGCTTATGGCTGAAGATCTTTAATGTGAAGCCCAAGGTGTAGAGCGGCGAGCACGCCGAGTGCGGAGGCGCCATGGTTTGCAAGTTGACCAACATCACATAGCCAACATGTACTTTCCATGATTCCGTCAAAGAGTGGCAGCAGCAGTGGTTTTACATCACTGAGCCGTGCGGCACGGAATGGGCCGCTGCTCCCGAGTTCCGATCCGGAGCCCCCCTGCGGCTTACGTCCTAGCCCAAGAAGGGCCTGGACTGGTCTTCATCCGACGAACTATCAGTGCTTCAGATGCGCGTCAAGGATATGGAAGACAAAAATATCGAACTTGTCAATGTAGTCCAAGTGATGTTAGTTTGCCGGATCCTGCCTTTTCAATACCGGACTTGCAATTTATGGGAATTCGATCCGGCCAAGCATCAGACCCTGCGAGAGCTCTTTGGCTCCTCGCACGAAGACATCTGGAAGGTGCTATTCAAGTCTGGCAAATCATGTCCGGACTCGGCCGAGGACCGTGGGTACCAACGGTCCCGCCCTGCAAGCTCGGTAAGTCATTATACGTTTTATCCGCATAACCTAAGGGAAATGCTTAATGTGCTTTCCATGACTCTCCTAGGGCTGGATGAAGAAGGCGGGGCGGATCCACTGTCCGACCCCGCTGCCAGAAGAACCGGCCGGCCCACTTCTGACGAAGATGCTGGTCCCAGCACCTTACAAGGCGCCGAAGAAGAAGGCCGAGAAGGAGACCAAAAAGAACAGGGGCGGCCTTCGTCACCGCGACACTTCGAACACAATATCCGAAGGATCCAATGCCCGCTCTGCTTCTGAAGAGGACGAGGAGGAGGAAGATGAATCCCCAACGGGGGGAAGAAAGAAAAGGACGACCACCATATACTTGGAGGCCGAGTCGCCTAAGATGGGAAAAACTCCTCTTCCGGAGGAGTCCACTACCGCCGCTGATAGCAGCCCGGAGTGGGATCCCAGGGCCCAGCCCCTGGTGGACTCCTGAGTATATAAAATCTGAACACATTTATGCGTACAGACTCATCATGGCATAATATTTTAACCCGAGCCATACTTTTTGCAATCCGGCAAGGTCCCGCACCGAACGATCCTCGTTGGAGGATTTGCTGGGCTCGGATGCAATGGAGAGCGGGACGCCCCCGAGGGCCCCTTCCCCCAAATATGTGAACAACATCGAGGTTTTGTCCCAGAAGGACCCATGCCAAGGAGGGGGGGGAGATCGTGAAGGCGCCGCCAGGAGGTCAAACTTCAGGGCCCGGACACATGGGGGAGAAGGTTCCCATGGGAGTCGACGGCGGGGGCCATCTTGAATTCAGCCCCCAGCCGTACGCAATTCCGGAGACCAATACGGCTCCAGAATCAAGCAGGCGGCCTCCCTCGGCTAGAGGGCGTGTGCCTGTTTCACCGGCGGCCTCTGTCCAACCAGAGGGGCTGGATGCTTTATTGGCGGTGTTGAAAAGCGCCTCCATCGTCGACGAACACCGTGTCCTTATGGGTGCGGTGATTGAGAAGATTCAGTCGGCTGAGAGTGGACTGAATGAAGCCTGTATCAGCCTTATAAGCGGCTTTGAGGTATGTTTTACGAGGTTTCGAAGAGTGTCATAGTATAGATATTAGCCCCTGATACGTTGTTCGGTGAAAGAAGGAACTGGACAGAGGATCAAATATATGTTTGCAGGAGACTCACTTGATGACGTCGAACTCTCTTGTTTTATAAGCAGGCATCTGTAGCGACTGCTGCCTCTCATACTGCGGAGGTCTCCAGACTGAGTCAAAGTCTGGAGCGGGCCAAAGAAGAACTTGGCCAGTTGAAAAGGCAGTTGGAGGATAAACAAGGTATGCACAAACCTTGCTCGCGTTCAGTGCGAACAAATCTTCAGTATGATAAAAAAATGTTTCATGATTCACACTAGGGACGATGACCGAAATCGAGGCTCTTAAGAAGGCTGTGGCCGAGGCCGAGAAAAAGGCAGCCGTAGAGCAGGCTCTTTGTGAGAGGCATGAGGCCAGGGTTATTGAAGCTGAGCAGGAGCTTCAAGAGGCCGTGAAGAAATGCGAGACCTTGGAGCATAGTTTAACAGAGAAAGAATCTGAACTCACCAGGGCTCATCAAGCCGCATGCGATGCCTGGGGGGAAACCCAAGGCGCCCTGCAGGAACTCCAAGAGGGAAGAAAGATCGCGGTGGGTAAGGATTTTTTCCATGTAAAGCAAGTATTTGAGGAGAAAATCATGTTTATAATTTTGAGTTCGGATTTCTCTAGGGGTATTTGCGGAGCTGCCCTGCAGCATATCTAATGCCGCCCAATTCTACCGAGCCGAAGAAAGGAACACTGCGGATAAGCTCTTCTGGTCGCAGTATTTGGCACCAAATTATCCGGTGCCTTTTGCCGATCAACTGAAACAGCTGATCAAACTGCATAAGGCGGCAAAGCTAGCCATGAAGGATTTGATTATCCGGCTATAGCCCGCCGAGCCGATTCCAAGTAGCCACTTCAGGCTCGTGAAGCATCTTGTGAGTGCCTGTCCTCGACTTGACATCATCAAGTGGTCGGTCTGTATAGAGGGTGCGCGAATGGCCTTCGCCCGCGCAAAAAGGTTCGCTGGATGTCCATCGAGCGCGACACGGTGATGCACCGTTCGAGCGACCGCGCGGCCGCGGTTCACATGCTTGCACAATATTCCATATCGTGGCCGTGGTAACTAATAAAAGTGCTGCCTAAGTCTAATGTTTATGTGTACTAGTACGGTTTTCTTTTAAGTTTGACCAACCCTATATAAAACTAAACTAAGCTCCTATACATGCACTCCTCAATGGCCCTGTTTGGATCCATGAGCTAGAGTTAGTTTGGGTTAGATTGGACTCAACTAACCCAAAAGTATCCAAACAGAAGGGTTAGTTTGGGTTAGATGCATCTAACCCATCAAAAAAATCTAACCCACCCAAGAGGTGCTTATTTGGGTTAGTTCTTCTAGGGACCACTAAAAAGACATCTTTTTCTCTCGCTCTCCATGCAGCAGATCCCTCCCCACTTCCTTGAAGCTTCTCGTCCTCTCCCTCCCTCCCTCTCGCACCGCCCATGAAGGCGCCTCGCCGTATCCGCGCTCCATTTAACCCTGCCATCCAAACACCTCATTGGATAAAGTTAGTTCAGTGTTAGTTCAGGGTTAGAATCTAACTCCAACCTCATTGGAGCCGCGTCTATGCATACATCATACGAAGAGGAGGACAAGCGCGTGCTCTAGCACGCCAGTGAGGAGGAACTAGCGTGTCATTGTCGTCTCCGCCCGCGTGGAGGAGGCGCGCATGGTGGCTGTCGCGACGGAAGCCGGTCGCGCGCGCGTCGAGCCCGCTAACTGAGTGCGGACATGGAATCTACCTTTGAGACCTTGAATGCCACGTGGATCCTGCAATCTGAAGGCGCAATTTGGGTCAGTCGACTCTTGTGAGCCGTTTGATGCAACATGGATGGCTAGAAGGGCTTCTTCAACCTCCGAAATTGATGCACGGTTCATCTTCTCAGCCCACCACACGCCTAACCGCATGTCGCTGCCGCCGCGCCCTCCCCTGAACCGCCTGCCACTGCCATGCTCCCCCACCCCTGCCATCCGTTTAACCCCGGCACGATCCATTTTTTTCTGACGAACTGCATTCCACACCCAACACTCATAAGATAGATCATGGGCACCCTGCCACCCTAATATAGATACTGGGGTAGCTTCTCTGCCGTCTTCTTCCTTCGCTCCTTTGAACTTCTTTCACAAATCGACTGACCCAAATTATACTACTAGTACGAACATATTAAGTATAGTAGGAACACAAAGATACGAGCAGTAGTACCAACTGCAAGAAGAACAGTAGTAAGACATAGTACTAGTACTACCGTATGTACTAAAGAGTTCAAATAACGAGAAAGAACATAAACATAGTTCTGCTGGGGCCTCAGCACAACACACCCTTGAAAATAAACTAAGTAACTAGTCCGCTTGACACTACAGTAGAACCAGCATGAGCGACGACACTGCCACCTACTCGGAGTCTGAGTCCATGTCCTCGACTTTGTCTTCGTCCCTCTTCCTCTTCCTCTTCCTCTTCGCCGATGCTTCTTTGCTTGAACCGGACACTGGGCTCTGCTTCTTCATCCAACCCTTGTAGATATTTAAACACAGGTATGCATCCATTGCTGCGTACAGGATGTGATCTTCATCTAATTTCTTCGACTCCCATGCATGATCAAACTCGTGGTGAGGTTTCTTCAATTTAGTGTACGAAGAATCAATCATGGCTGCTGCCAGGGTCGGCATTGAAGGCTGAGAGGAGGACACCAGGCTTGCCTTCTGGAGATCAAAGGGCTGGCCCACAACGAGGCCTATCCGACCCAGGACATCCCTGTCGTTCCTAAAGTCTACAGTAACGAATTTCACTCTTTCGTCCTTGAGGAAGTTCTTAAAATCCTAGCACTCAACGTCAGCATGGCATATGTGGTAGACCAATTACACGTTATGTATGCAAACCTGGATCATGGCGAGCTTATTCTTCTCTGCCTCCTTTAGAATCTTCTCTCTTTGCAGGACTGTGGTGTACTCAACATCTAGCCCAGCGACCCACTCATTCGTTGAACTGTTGAACATCCGTAGGAAGCGAGCAAGGCATGCTTTCACCTTAGCGGATCCACGTGTGTAGATGACGACGAACTCATCGCTGGTGATGGCTCTAACCTGGTACTCAGCGGTGACCATGGAAATTTGGGAGGCCATGGATTTTGGAGGAGGGTTAGGAGAAGCTGAACTGGTGTAATGTGAAAGGACGAGACGACTGGGAGCGAACTATTGTAAGGTACCATACTAGTAGAAGATGGGGACGAGTAGGGCATGCGAACGGCGTGGGGTTGCTGGCTTGCCCGGTGGATAAACGGCTGCAAGCCCCCAAAGATTTCTCGAGAACTATGCAGGACCCACTAGATGTCATGTCTACTAGACCCATATCGTAGGCCTGACGGTATAGGTTCTTCCTGTTCGCACGCCATGCTGGCGCGTGGGTAACTTCACTTAGTTCCGTTAAATGTTGCACCTCCCACGACCTTTGCCTCCCTCGCGTTGTCGCGCCCTTTGAGACTTTGACCGGCTATAAATGAGCAAAAAAATTTGCCTACTCCACATGCATGATACTCCCTCTGGTCCTTTTTACTTCCCGTCAACCGTTTGCAAAGTGTTTGACCAAATTTATACTAAAAATATCAATATCTACAACACTGATTATAATGAGTATAAGAACTACGTTTTATAATGAGTATAAAAATATTGATTTGACATTGTGAATGTTGATACATTTTTCTATAAGTTTGGTCAAATTAGAGGTACATTGACTTCAGACAAAACTTAAATGCACAAGTCAGACTAGTTCCTCCGCCCAGGTGTGTGCCATGTCCTATCTTGTCATCACAACAAGGTTAGCTATTAGAGTACTACTACCTCCCTTCTAGTTTAAAGGGCTCGATTCAAAAATTTCACCTACTCTTAGCAAGATAGAGGCGGTGGAATAGTTTTTGTAGTCTGCAAAAGTACTCAACTAATGCTGTCGTTCTTCACAAAAAAATGTGTTCACCAATGCATGCATGAACACTAGTTACTCTAACCCCCCTCTCTTCTTTAATTCTTTGCCACATCAGCATGTTTGCTATTCCCGTGTGCATGATACCAGCTAACACTACAAAAAAATACACTTCTATGATGATACGTGTTTGTCACAGTAGGTCACGTTTTCTGTCATGCATGTACATCCATGACAATTTTATGACAGAATCAAGATAGTCATACCTGTGCTGTCGTAGAAGTGTTCCATGACATTACCAAAATTATCATCACGGAAGTGACCACTTCCATGACGATAAATCGCGCGTCACAGAAGTGCTTTCGTCAAGGGTGATTGACACGTGGCATCCACCGTAACGAAACACCGTTAAGCTATCTGGGCCGGTTTTGGATCCGATAACCTGTTAACAGCCCTGACCAATGGGGATTTTCCACGTGTCATAAAATCATCATTGGCTGGAGGAAACACGTGTCGGCTCACCGTTGGGATAGATGTCATCCACTCATTGGACCCAAAGCACCTATGATATGTCGACACGTGGCACGGCCAAATAGAGGCTCATTCCTGTGAAAAGACCGGCCCGTTTGACTTGGTCAAAAGGTGGCGGGCCGGCCCATGGCAAGCCTGTTAACGGCATGTTCGCATATAGCCCATTTACAGCCCGCTAACCCAGGGGCCATTTACGGCCTATCCGAATTAGGCCCAAGAGCGTCATCTGGGCCGTCCAATACAATTCCATCCCGTTTTATCTTCCGGCCCATGTATGGCCCATGACGTCTTTTGGCCCATATGAGGCCCTTAGTAACCCTCGACCCATTAACGACCCGTGGTAAAACTAGCCCATAATGAACAGTGTATCACTTTGTATCCATTATCGGCCCATTATTCCGTTGGGCCGTTTCCAGCCCATGTTATCTTTCGGCCTTCTCAGGGCCCATTTATTCTTGGGCTCATTTCCAGCATTCATTTACTCTCGGCCCGTTACTGTCATTTTCTGCTTGTGGGCCAAATACAGCCCGTGGTTACAGTCGGCCCGTTTGTGGCCCGTTAATACGTTGGGCCGTTTTCATAGCGTCATCAAATACCGGCTATTAACGATGGCCCGTTATGGTCGGCCCATGAACGGACGATTTCAACTCTAGCCCATTTACGGCCATAATGTGGTCTGTTATTGGCCCATGTTTGGCTAACCGATCATACGACCCGTAGAAGGCCCATTGATGATACGGCTCATAGAAGGCCCATTGTGTGTACACCCCATAGAAGGCCCACTGTTTCTACGGCCCTTAGGAGGCCCATTGTTTCGACGGCCCGTAGGAGGCCCATGTTAACTACAGTAAATATGTAGCCCATTGTTAATGTGTCCTAGTTTTAAAAAATAGGTTATTCCGGCCACTAGCAAACCACAGAAAAAGAACTGCATTGACTACAAGAAAAAAAATAAACAAGACAACAGAAATAAATAAGCAAGCAACTTATGCTAGGCTATCACGGCTATTACACATATTACATCCATTGGGCATCAAAGTTCGCCACAAGTGCAAATTTAGGGAACAAAGCAGCATATAAACGCCGCAACAAAACAAGTCCAGAACTGAAACCACTTCAGAAGAGCTCAAGAAACAATATCCTGGGTACCCATAGTGCTGGCAAGATGCTTAGCAAGCTTATTAACTTTCTCTTGTTTCGCGCTTAAATCCTCCAGCACTTGCTGTTGCACCAGAAAGTAGGCATCTGAATTCTGCAGGGACTTCCTCAGTCCTTCGGTTTCTTGTCGAATAACATCTGATCGATGCCTTTCAACTTGAAGTTGAGACTCAAGAAGCCGAACTGATTCAGGCAGCGAGTACGAAGAGCTGGTGCCAGTAGTAGTAGCCAGTAACTCGAGCACTACATCAAAACATGACTTTGGGGTTGTCTTAGTGTCTTCAATATAGTTTTTATCAGATTTCTTGGAGAACAACAGGGATGTCTCACTATCTTGAACCTGATCTGCATTACTTCCTTTACCATTGCATAACGGGATACCCTTCTCCAATATTTTATCTGTATTTTAAAAGAGAAACAAACAAACACATCACAGGTTTACAATGTAGTATATGAAACTCATGTTTGTAAACCAGTTCAGTAGTAAGGTGGACAGGATAACAGCATGAAACAAACATATATCTATGTAGTATGGTCACTGTATGGTCTATATCATTCTAGTTTATGTTGCCAAATCAAGATAGATACAGTTCGAATCATATCTATTTAAGACAAAGCAGCATAGACAGAATATAAGTGTGGGAAACTACAGAGCAATAACAACACTTGTAATGTGCATGGCATAAGAACATAACTGTTTATTCAATTGAATCTGAAATCAACATAGAGCAAGTTACAATAGCAAACACGTTAAAGAAATAGGTTTAAAACATACCTGTTGCACCATTGGAGATTCAATTGCATCCTTCAAATTTGAAATTAGGTGGTATGAGTAAATACAGTGATGCAAGAGCAAAGTAGTATGAACCATAGCTATGGAACCTGATCTGAGAACAATTCTTCTTCTGCTTTAAGCGTTGACTTGGGGTTCGGAGTGGTGGTCCTCATGCTTTGGGCACTGCAGTTGCCTTACTAACTGCTCGTGTTTGGGTGCTTTGTGGTGGAGACGGTGCTATGTCAACGGGAACTGGGTTACTATCTGCTGGAGTTGGGGTTAGAACGGGTGTAGCTGATTCTCTATCCAACTGGGTAGGGGTACAATCTGCGTGAGTCTGGGTTATGTGTGGTGGGGCTGGTTCTTGGGCAAGTACAACCATGGTTCTATCTCCATCGATAGGTAGCACGATCTTTTCTGAAGACCGTGCTTTTACTCCCACAGATACCGCCATCACCCCTCCAATTGAAATGGCTGATAAACAAGAAAAGTAATTGAATGTACAATGGATAGTAGGGAAGAAAACAGGGCATGAAATAATTCACATTTATGTTGTCTAACCAAACAGAATAGCAGGACATAATTTCAAATATATGATGGCTAATTAAAAAGGATAGCATGACACAATTTCACATGTATGATGGCTAACTAAACAGGACAGAATGACATACTTCAAAATATGATGACTATGTAAATAGGATGACATGATATAACTATACAATGTGTCTATTAAAGTGGTTGGCATGCCATAAATCACAAACATGCCGTCGATGGAAACATGATGGCATGATATAATTCACGGATAGAATGACATAATTCAAAATATGATGACTATGTGAACAGGATGAGATGATATAACTGTATTATGTCTTTAGAAAATGGGTTGGCATGCCATAATTCAGATACATGCTGTCTAGGTAAACATCATGGCATGATATAATTCAAATATATGATTTATATACTAAGGAAGTGAATAGAGGGCAATCACATATATGATGTGTCAACTAAGGAGATGGAATTCAATATCGTGTATATGATGTAAAAACTAAGCATTGCAATACAACATATGCATGATATGAGTAATATAACCCTGCCAAGTTTGAGCATACACCTCAGGGGGATAATAGGACTGGTCATCTGCCTCTGAATCCTCCTCTAAAGAGCTATCTGTAACCAGCAACATATCTGCTTCACCATGTAGCATTGTCTGCTCTAAAGACCTTGTTTTCACTCCAGATTTCTCCACCACCAATTCAAATGGCTGATGCACAGGAAGAGCAGTTGAATATACAAACATTGTCGACAAAAGCAATGATAAATACAAAAAAAAGGACGACATGATATAATTCACATATATGACGCTTGGCTAAACAGCATGGCATTGCATAATTCACATATATAATGCCTTGCAACAAGATAGCATTGCATAATTCACATATATAATGTCTTGCAAAAAGATGGCATTGCATAATTCACATATATGGTAATTAGACACTAAACAGGTGGCATTCACATAAATCATGTCTGAACTAAGCAAATGACATAGCAATGCAAGATACCATACGCATGATATGAGCAACATAACCCTGCCAAGTTAGAGCATGCACCTCGGGGGGGGGGGGGTAGGACTGGTCATCTGTCTCTGAATCCTCCTCTGAGGAGCTATCTGTAACCAGCAAGACATGCACTTCGTCAGATAGCATTGTCTGCTCTGAAGACCTTGTTTCCAGTCCACATTTTTCCATGACCGTGCCGAATGGCTGATGCACAGGAAGAGTAATTGAATGTACTAAAATTGTTGATAAATTTAACACATAATAAAAAAATGATGTCATGATATGATTCACATATAAGATGACTGGATAACCAGGGTGGCATTGCAAAATTCACATATATGATGCCTGGCTAAACAAGATGGCATTGCATGATTCACATATACGATAAAGAAACTAAACAGATGGCATTGACACAAAGCATGTCTAAACTAAGCAGATGACATATTTCATGTATACAGTAAGCAATGCAAGGCACCATATGCATGATATTACCAACATCAGCATGCCAAGTTAGAGCGAAGACCTCATGGGGTAAATAGGCGTGGTCTTCTGCTTCTGAATCCCCCTCAGAACAGTTATCTTCCTCTTGATTATGATCCAAAATGGGTGGAGGGGGGGGAGCTGCCTTTGCACCCACCATGGAGCGATGTCTGCATGAAATTTTATTGCCACGCAAGGCTCGTCTCTTTTGCTCTACATGTTCAGTTCCATTGTGTACAATAACTAACATGCATAGGAATAAAACATAGTGAGATTATGTAAGGAGTGCATGCACAAATCCAGAGTGATGGTAGCAAACTGTGGATAGACCCAAAACCAATGATAGCAGGAAGATAATAGCTTTAGTTAAAAACTACAGATAATGGCTCCTTTAATGTTTGTTTGCACCCAACATGAAACTCATAGTATACACCCGAGATTAACCAGATAGTAGATAGATAGTACTGATTGCTGCCCCAATATGTACCCCACAACCATTTAAAAACTCAAGTTTCAGCATAAGTTTGGACCTGACTCGGAGTCTAATAGGTGAACATGACAATAAAGTAGCATGTTATCATATTAAGCGATGCATAACATAAGCAGACATGGAAGAGTGCGACCTCTCTTGCGGACACGTGTAGTCCTCAAGGTCATCTGCTCAGTTGATGATGGTAATGCAGTTGTCGTGGCTGCCGGCGGCGGGGAAGAAGACCTGAGGCAGCGAAAGACAGTCTGGAGAGTGGGTCCCTGCTGTGGGGAACCCTTTCGTCGTTGGAGCAGCTGAGCTGGGGTGGAACATAGCACCGCAGGAGCAGGACAAACCACACAAGGTTTTCTTTGACACATATCTATAATAGAAGTAATTGTGTAAGGGCTTGTTTGAATTTGAGGATTCTAACAATGCAGGGATAGGAAATAGACATGAATAGGATAGTAATGCACGTGCAAAATAGAGAATTTATAACACGCATGATTTCTGCCAATCTGGGTGTTTGGTTCACAAGAATTGGAAGATCACAGGATGCAAAGAAGCATGGTGAGATTAAGTCAAACCACAAGAAGTGTACAACCTCTTTGGCGAAGCCATGTCGATCTCAGCGTGATTGGGTTGGCCGGTGAGGATGCTCCGGCTGACTTGGCTATCGGAGGAGGGGAAGAAGATATTAGGCGTCTGGAGATGGAGCCCGAGGTACTGCTCCACTGTGATGGAGGGTTTTGTCGTTGGAGCAGCTCCGGTGAGTTGTACGACGCCGAGGCTGAAGCAGGACAAGAGAGACAACGTTAACCTGAGTGGAATTCTAATAGCATCTCCAATAGATGACATAAAATACATAACCAAAAAGTGCTAGATGTATACATCAGCCGCTCATCTCTGAACTTAAATGTCAAAACTGAATTTAACTGTCGAAAATGAACTTAACTGTCGAAACTGAATTTTGCTGTCGAAACTGAACCTTACTGTCAAAACTGAACGCACTAGAGGTGAGGCTACACGTGAGTCGACTGACTTTTTCATCTATGGTCGGTCGATTTTGCAGCCGTTGGATACGAAATCAAGGGCCTGTAGTTCATCTTCAATCTCCACCCCCCTGAGATGCCAGCCACCACCGGCCAAACAGACACCCCCAGCCGCCCGCGGCCGGCGGTGCGCCGCCCCGCCCGCCTCTGAAACAATCCCCATGCCGGTCCACCGCCGCTCCGGCCATCCCTCTAGGTCCCCCGTGCCGAGCTTTTTCTCCGGCGATCCCCACGCCACCGCCCCACCACCGCCAGCGACCACCGCCCCCACCCTGAACCCTAAGATAGATAGTGGGGTACCTCTCCGGCGAGCCCCCCTCCTCGCT
>NC_041383.1:119365100-119375021 GCF_002162155.2 Triticum dicoccoides
GTGGCTGGTTCTTCCTTAACTCCAGCGAGCCCCCCACCCCCTGAAAATCGACTGACCCAAAAGTCGATTCGGTCGACTGAAGTGTAGCTAAATCGGAGCAGCATCACAAGCAAGAGCAAGAGCGAGAGCAGCAGCGCAAGCAAGAGCAAGAGCAAGAGCAGACCAGGCAGGGGACCGAGAGCAATAGCAGAGCAGCAGCGCGAGCGAGATCTAAAGCAGCAGCAACTCCTACTGATGTGGACGTCACCACCGAGGGAGCGATGCCGTGGAGGAAGTGGCTGGCGATGCCGCCGTGGATGGAGCCGCGCCGTGTCGGCTCAGGACCGAGCGCTGGCAGCACCGTGAGATCGAATCAAGAAGATAATGCGGCGATTAGTGTACAACCTCTTTGGTGGCGCCGATTAGGCCATAACTTCATCGGAGGAAACGGTGATGATGATGCTCTTCCGATGGTGCAGGTGAAGATGATGGTGTGGGAATGGAGGTGGCACGAAAGACGAGGGGAATGTCGGGGCAGCTCCTTGGAGGTGGAGGATGGGGTGGCTGAACCGGTGGGATGACCAGACCAACGACGGATCCTCATCTGGTATGGTGGATTGATACGTCTCCAACGTATCTATAATTTTTGATTGCTCCATGCTACTTTATCTACTGTTTTGGACTATATTGGGCTTTATTTTCCACTTTTATATTATTTTTGGGACTAACCTATTAACCGGAGGCCCAGCCCAGAATTGCTGTTTTTTTTGCCTATTTCAGTGTTTCGAAGAAATGGAATATCAAACGGAGTCCAAACGGAATGAGACCTTCGGGAACATGATTTTCTCACCGAACGTGATCCAGGAGACTTGGACCCTACTCCAAGAAGTAACAGAGGCGGTCACCAGGGTGGGGGGGGGGGGCGCCCCCCCTAGGGCGCGCCCCTACCTCGTTCCCCCCTGTTGCTCCACCGACGTACTCCTTCCTCCTATATATACCTATGTATCCCCAAACAATCAGAACAGGAGCCAAAAACCTAGTTCCACCGCCGAAACCTTCTGTATCCACGAGATCCCATCTTGGGGCCTGTTCCGGAGCTCCGCCGGTGGGGGCATCCACCACGGAGGGCTTCTACATCAACACCATAGCCCCTTCGATGAAGTGTGAGTAGTTTATTTCAGACCTTCGGGTCCATAGCTATAAGCTAGATGGCTTCTTCTCTCTTTTTGGATCTCAATACAATGTTCTCCCCCTCTCTCGTGGAGATCTATTCGATGTAATCTTCTTTTTGCGGTGTGTTTGTTGAGACCGATGAATTGTGGGTTTATGATCCAGCTTATCTATGAACAATATTTGAATCTTCTCTGAATTGTTTTATGTATGATTGAGTTATCTTTGCAAGTCTCTTCGAATTATCCGTTTGGTTTGGCCAACTAGATTGGTAGTTCTTGCAATGGGAGAAGTGCTTAGCTTTGGGTTCAATCTTGCGGTGTGTTTTCCCAGTGACAGAAGGGGCAGCAAGGCACGTATTGTATTGTTGCCATCGAGGATAACAAGATGGGTTTTTTATCATATTGCATGAATTTATCCTTCTACATCATGTCATCTTGCTTAAGGCATTACTCTGTTTTTAACTTAATACTCTAGATGCATGTTGGATAGCGGTCGATGAGTGGAGTAATAGTAGTAGATGCAGAGTCGTTTCGATCTACTTGTCTTGGACGTGATGCCTATATACATGATCATTACCTAGATGTACTCATAACTATGCTCAATTCTGTCAATTGCCAACAGTAATTTGTTCACCCACCGTAGAATATCCATGCTCTTGAGAGAAGCCACTAGTGAAACCTATGGCCCCCGGGTCTATTCTCATCATATCAATCTCCATTACTTTATTACTTGCTTTGTTTTTACTTTGCCTTTTACTTTTCACTTTGCATCTATATACCAAAAATACCAAAAATATTATTTATCGTCTCTATCAGATCTCACTCTCGTAAGTGACCGTGAAGGGATTGACAACCCCTAATCGCGTTGGTTGCAAGGAGCTATCATTTTGTGTAGGTACGAGGGACTTGTGCGTGGTCTCCTACTGGGTTGATACCTTGGTTCTCAAAACCCGAGGGAAATACTTACGCTACTTTGCTGCATCATCCTCTCCTCTTCGGGGAAATCCAACACAGTGCTTAAGAGGTAGCAAGAAGAATTTCTGGCGCCATTACCTGGGAGGTCTTCGCTCAAGTCAAGACATACCAAGTACCCATCATAAACCCATCTCCCTCGCATTTACATTATTTGCCATTTGCCTCTCGTTTTCCTCTCCCCCACTTCACCCTTGCCGTTTTATTCGCCCTCTCTTTCCCAATCTCCCCCTCTCTTTTGCTTGCCATTTTGCTTGCTCGTTCGGTTGGATTAGATGCTTATTTATTGCTAAACAGAGAACCTAAGATCTATGGATCCTCATCCACTTGCTAATCTTTTCAAGAGATCCAATTATGATGAACCAATTGCTAGTGAGTTTTGTGCACTAGATTATCTTTATGAAGTTTTGCTTGAAATTCGTGAATCTAAAAATTGTGATGAAGAAATTTATGAAGAGATTCACGATAACTCCTTGAACAAAAAGCATGATTGCAATGATTTTCCTATAAATTGTCTTGATGTCAATTGTGCTAATAATATGCAAAACCCTAAGCTTGGGGATGCTAGTTTTGCTATGTCTATTACTTGTTTCAATGATCATGATTGGGGTGATTCTTCTTATAACCTTGAAAATTTATTTAAGCACTATGATGAATATGAGATTGATAATAGTGTTTGCAATAATATTGAAAGTAGTTTTGGAAGAGTGTCAACTTTAGATCCCACATATTTGGAGTATGTTCAGTCTTATGATATTTTTGATAAAAGTGGGTTCGGAAAGGTCATGACTTTAGTTAATGATAATCCCACTATCTTGGAAGAGTGTCAAGTTTGCATGCATGTGGATCATGTTGAGAATATGTTTGGTGATAGATATTTTTTTGAATTTGCCCATGATCCTACATGTAATTATTATGAGAGAGGAAAATACGGTTGTAGAAATTTTTATCTTATTAAATTACCTCTCGTCATGTTGAGATTGCTATCGTCTCTTTCTTCTTCCTTGCATATGCTAGTTTTTGCTTGCCTTGAAAATTTGTTTGATTATAATATGCCTATGAATAGGAAGTATGTTAGACTTAGATGTGTTTGTCATGTGTTTCAGGATGCCCTCTTTGTGCTTCAATTCTTATCTTTCATGTGAGCATCATTAAAATTGTCAATGCCTAGTTAGGGGCGTTAAACGATAGCGCTTGTTGGGAGGCAACCCAATTTTATTTTTGTTTTTTGTTTTTGCTTCTGTTTAGGAATAAATAATACATATAGCCTCTGTTTGGATGTGGTTTTATCTTTTAATTAGTGTTTGTGCCAAGAAGAACCTATAGGATAACCTACGATGATAGTTGATTTGATTCTGCTCAAAAACAGAAACTTTGCGCGCATGAATATAATTTTGTTAAATCACAGGAACGTGCTTTGGCGTTGATTCTTTTTGCTGCTGTTAAATAGACAAATTGTAAATACTTCCTATTTTGGTAGGATTTTTAGAGTTCCGGAAGTTTGCGTTAGTTACAGATTGCTACAGATTGTTCTGTTTTTGACAGATTCTGTTTTGCATGTGTTGTTTGCTTATTTTGATGAATCTATGGCTAGTAAAATAGTTTATAATCCATAGAGAAGTTGGAATACAGTAGGTTTAACACCAATATAAATAAAGAATGAGTTAATTACAGTACCTTAAAGTAGTCTTTTGTTTTCTTTCTCTAACGGAGCTCACGAGATTTCTATTGAGTTTTGTGTTGTGAAGTTTTCAAGTTTTGGGTGAATTCTTTTGATGGATTATGGAACAAGGAGTGGCAAGAGCCTAAGCTTGGGGATGCCCATGGCACCCCCAAGATAATCCAAGGACACCAAAAAGTCAAAGCTTGGGGATGCCCCGGAAGGCATCCCCTCTTTCGTCTACTTCCATCGGTAATTTACTTGGAGCTATATTTTTATTCACCACATGATATGTGTTTTGCTTGGAGCGTCTTGTATTATTTGCGTCTTTGCTTGTTAGTTTACCACAATTATCCTTGCTGTACACACCTTTTGAGATATCCATACATGAATTGGAATTTGATAGAATACTCTATGTGCTTCACTTATATCTTTTGAGCTTGATAGTTTTGCTCATAGTGCTTCACTTATATCTTTTGAGCGTGATAATTTTTGCTCTAGTACTTCACTTAGATCTTTTAGAGCATGGTGGTGGATTTGTTTTAAAGAAACTATTGATCTCTCATGCTTCACTTAGATTATTTTGAGAGTCGTTAATAGCATGGTAATTTGCTTAATATTAATATACTTGGTATTCAAGATATGTGAAACTTTCTTTTGAGTGAATTGAATACTAAGATAAGTTCGATGCTTGATAATTCTTTTGAGATATGGAGGTGATAATATCAAAGTCGTTCTAGCTGATTAATTGTGAATTTGAGAAATGCTTGTGTTGAAGTTTGCAAGTCCCGTAGCATGCATGTATGGTTAAAGTTGTGTAACAAATTTGAAACATGAAGTGTACCTGGCTTGTGCATCCTTATGAGTGGCGGTCGGGGATGAGCGATGGTCTTTTCCTACCAATCTATCCCCCTAGGAGCATGTGCGTAGTACTTGATTTTTGATGACTTCTAAATTTTTGCAATAAGTATATGAGTTCTTTTGACTAATGTTGAGTCCATGGATTATACGCACTCTCACCTTTCCGCCTTTGCTAGCCTCTTCGATACCGTGCATTGCCCTTTCTCACCTTGAGAGTTGGTGTAAACTTCGCCGTTGCATCCAAACCCCGTGATATGATATTCTCTATCACACATAAACCTCCTTATATCTTCCTCAAAACAACCACCATACCTACCTATCATGGCATTTCCATAGCCATTCCGAGATATATTGCCATGCAACTTCCATCATCATCATCATAACATACATTACTTTTGTCATATTGCCATTGCATGATCATGTAGTTGACATCGTATTTGTGGCAAAGCCACCATTCATTATTTTTCATACATGTCACTCTTGATTCATTGCACCATCCTGGTACACCGCCCGAAGCATTCATATAGAGTCATATCTTGTTCTAAGTTTCGAGTTGTAATCCTTATGTTGTAATCAATAGAAGTGTGATGATCATCATTATTAGAGCATTGCCCAAACAAAAAAAAAGAGAAAAGGCCAAAAAAAAGAAAGGCCCAAAAAAAGAAAATAAATAAAAAGGGCAATGCTACTATCTCTTTTTCCACACTTGTGCTTCAAAGTAGCACCTGGTTCTTCATGTAGTGAGTCTCATATATTGTGCTTTAAAGTAGCACCTTGTTCTTCATGTAGTGAGTCTCATAAGTTGTCTTTTTATACTAGTGGGAATTTTTCATTATAGAACTTGGCTTGTATATTCCTACGATGGGCTTCCTCAAATGCCCTAGGTCTTCATGAGCAAGCGAGTTGGATGCACACCCACTAGTTTTCTTTTGTTGAGCATTCATAGCGCTAGTGCATCCGTTGCATGGCAATCCCTACTCCTCATGTTGACATCAATTAATGGGCATCTCCATAGCCCGTTGATTATCCTCGTCAATATGAGACTTTCTCCTTTTTTGTCTTCTCCACACAATCCCCATCATCATATTCTATTCCACCCATAGTGTTATATCCATGGCTCACGCTCATATATTGCATGAAGGTTGAAAAAGTTTGAGATTATTTAAGTATGAAACAATTGCTTGGCTTGTCATCGGGGGTATAGAAGTTGGGAACATCTTTGTGTGACGAAAATGAAGCATAGCCTAACTATATGATTTTGTAGGGATGAACTTTCTTTTGCCATGCTATTTTGAGAAGACATGATTGCTTTGATTAGTATGCTTGAAGTATTATTACTTTTTATATATCAATATGAACTTTTGTCTTGAATCTTTTGGATCTGAATATTCATGCCACAATTAAAAAGATTTACATTGAAATTATGCCAAATTATCACTCCGCATCAAAAATTCTTTTTTTAATCATTTACCTACTCGAGGACGAGCAGGAATTAAGCTTGGGGATGTCTGATACGTCTCCAACGTATCTATAATTTTTGATTGCTCCATGCTACTTTATCTACTGTTTTGGACTATATTGGGCTTTATTTTCCACTTTTATATTATTTTCGGGACTAACCTATTAGCCGGAGGCCCAACCCAGAATTGCTGTTTTTTTGCCTATTTCAGTGTTTCGAAGAAACGGAATATCAAACGGAGTCCAAACAGAATGAAACCTTCGGGAACGTGATTTTCTCACCGAACGTGATCCAGGAGACTTGGACCCTACTCCAAGAAGTAACAGAGGCGGTCACGAGGGTGGGGGGCGTGCCCCCCTGCCTCGTGGCCCCCCTGTTGCTCCACCGACGTACTCCTTCCTCCTATATATACCTACGTATACCCAAACGATCAGAACATGAGCCAAAAACCTAATTCCACTGCCGCAACCTTCTATATCCTTGAGATCCCATCTTGGGGCCTGTTCCGGAGCTCCGTCGGAGGGGGCATCCACCATGGAGGGCTTCTACATCAACACCATAGCCCCTCCGATGAAGTGTGAGTAGTTTACTTCAGACCTTCGGGTCCATAGCTAGTAGCTAGATGGCTTCTTCTCTCTTTTTGGATCTCAATACAATGTTCTCCCCCTCTCTCGTGGAGATCTATTCGATGTAATCTTCTTTTTGCGGTGTGTTTGTTGAGACCGATGAATTGTGGGTTTATGATCCAGCTTATCTATGAACAATATTTGAATCTTCTCTGAATTCTTTTATGTATGATTGAGTTATCTTTGCAAGTCTCTTTGAATTATCCATTTGGTTTGGCCAACTAGATTGGTAGTTCTTGCAATGGGAGAAGTGCTTAGCTTTGGGTTCAATCTTGCGGTTTCCTTTCCCAGTGACAGGAGGGGCAGCAAGGCACGTATTGTATTGTTGCCATCGAGGATAACAAGATGGGTTTTTTATCATATTGCATGAATTTGTCCCTCTACATCATGTCATCTTTCTTAAGGCATTACTCTGTTTTTAACTTAATACTCTAGATGCATGCTGGATAGCGGTCGATGAGTGGAGTAATAGTAGTAGATGCAGAATCATTTCGATCTACTTGTCTTGGACGTGATGCCTATATACATGATCATTACCTAGATATACTCATAACTATGCTCAATTCTGTCAATTGCTCAATAGTAATTTGTTCACCCACCGTAGAATATCTATGCTCTTGAGAGAAGCCACTAGTGAAAACCTATGGCCACCGGGTCTATTCTCATCATATCAATCTCCATTAGTTTATTACTTGCTTTGTTTTTACTTTGCCTTTTACTTTTCACTTTGCATCTATATACCAAAAATACCAAAAATATTATTTATCATCTCTATCACCTCTCACTCTCGTAAGTGATCGTGAAGGGATTGACAACCCCTAATCGCGTTGGTTGCAAGGAGCTATCGTTTTGTGTAGGTACGAGGGACTTGTGCGTGGTCTCCTACTGGATTGATACCTTGGTTCTCAGAAACTGAGGGAAATACTTATGCTACTTTGCTGCATCATCCTGTCCTCTTCGGGGAAATCCAACGCGGTGCTCAAGAGGTAGCATGGATGAGGGACGTCGAGGTGTTGCTGTGGACGACGTCATCGGGGAAGAGGCTCCGGCTAGGTGGCGGACGGAGGAGGGTGTGGGGCTTCATGGGTTTTGCCGGCTCGGTGTACGAATGGGTGGGCGGATGGGATGGGAGTGGGGAACCATGGCTTAGAGACGCGCTTGTCCGAAGTGTGGGGTAAGTTACAAAAGTACCCCCACCGATTTGAGGCGGTTCTTTCGATTCAGGGGTATCACGGGCATTTCGCGTGTCGGGATTTCATAGGAGGTGGGAGTTTTCGTGCGCGTTGTAATTTTGGAATAGCAAGGCGCGGGTTGAGATGGAGGGAGTTGTCGGAGCACAACGAGACAAAGATATATATTAAATATTTCGAGCTAACAAGGCGCGGGTTGAAATTTCTAGACAAGCCTAACGTGTACTATACCAAATCAATTCGCACTACAAATGTCATTCAAAACTTTGAATTCATGTTATGTTCAATTAAAATATTTCGCTACATGTATAATGCATGCAAGCTAGTATTCAAATGAACGTTTTAGTGTATTCCAAACGTATATACTACCGCTTCAATATGAACTAAATTTGAATTCATTTCTCTATTTGAATAAGATCTACAATAATGATTGTTGTGAAGTCAAAGCGTTTGAATTCGTTTCTCTGTTTTAATAAGATCTACAATCGTCATTATTGACAAGTTAAACCATCGTGTGTGTATTATCTTCACAACACACCACATGATTAGTCTCGAGTTACATATGAACTATGTGTACTATATGAACTGAAACTCGATTATTTGAATCCACTTTATGTTGATTTCAAATCATAGTATATTTCAAGCTCTAGCTAGATCTTCACAAACTAAACCATGTCTCACATGTATAATGTGTTTATCACATTATGTATGGTGCCCCGCCCCCTACGCCTACAAGTATTTAGATGTGAGTTGCAAACACCACACATTACCACAAATTCAAATAAAATGTGATAATGTTCGATATATAGTATTGTTTAGATTGTTCGATATTTAGTTGTAAGCTCCAAACGCCACACATTATCACAAATTCAAATAAAATGTGAGATTGTTCGATGTATAGTATGGTTTAGATTGTTCGACATTTAGCCGTGAGTTGCAAACGCCATGCATTATCACATTATGGTATAACATGTGCAAAACCACAACACGCGTATCACCGCTATATTCATGCATGCATATGTTTAAAACACGATGATCTCCTATTCAAATATATAAATCCACTTTCATATCAAATTATGATCTTTGTTAGTCTCTTACACCCACACAATCCTCTAACCTTTGTAGCTACCACTAACTTTCTCTCGTGCATGCACACGCCCTCCTCGCCCTCCCCCTCCCTCAGCATTCTATCCATCGCGCACATTCATTTTTTTCTTTAGGTCATTCTCCCACAGTCTCCACAACTCCTTTCTGACACACACCGATCGATAAACCTCTCCAGCGATGTCTGCCTACAACATACACACGCACCTTCAATCTCCTCCTTTATGTGTCCTTGCCTCGTGTATCTCATACGGTCCCACATACGTGTAAACTCTCGCCCCTCTTTTCATCGATCTCACAACCGCACACTCCTCCCCCTATCTAGCTAGTAGTTGGGCCTCTCGCACCACCTCCTAGCTCCATTCTCTCTGTCTATCCATCTCGCCGGGCCTTATTTGCCTCTAACAAATGGACGTACACCGACCGATCTCCCGCTATACATATAGCTAGCTAGCTCCTTGTAACTCATTTTTCCCCACGCATCGATCGATCTACCTCATTAGTTATGTCTCTCCCTTCCTCCGACAAACAACAATTGATCTAACGATCTAGTTAGGTTTGCTTACCAAACACATGGTTCCCCTTCATCATCCATGGATGTGTCCCGACAGATCTATCAGGCACAGGCACACACAGGCACACATCCCCCACTCTTATTGATAATATTGCAGATCCACCCTCAGTTTGTCTAGTAGGCCTCACCCACCACCTTCGAGAAGCAACTCCCACTAGTGCAGAACCGGCCTTTAGTGCCGGTTCGTAACGGCCTTTAGTGCCGGTTTGCCAACCGGCACTAAAGAGTGGGGACTAAAGGCCCCCCTTTAGTACCGGTTCATCACGAACCGGCGCTAAAGTGACACCACGTGGCACGAGCAAGACCCGTGTGCGTGTATGACAT
>NC_041383.1:119375628-119381113 GCF_002162155.2 Triticum dicoccoides
TTCCATTCATTTTTTTGTTTGCTGGTATTTCACGATACTACAAATTGTATACGTTATGCATATATATAAATAGATTTTCTCATATGTAGAACCGCATATATATATATATATATATATATATATATATATATATATCATCGAATGTCTCACAACCAAGACCAATAATTATTCACACATACACATGTATATACATATACAATTTCTCCTACATATGTTGCCTTGGTGCCTCCGGAGCACGATGACAAGTGGTTCATGGGGGCGGTAGCGGGTAATAGTATTCTCCTTTGGGATCTATGACCTGGTCGAGCAAAAATCCGGCTATTTCCTCTTGAAGTGCTAGTATGCGGTCCGATGGTAAGAGCTTATTCCGCACCTCTCTGAACTGTTAAGAAGGAGATCAATATGCATGTGTGTTAGTTGTGTGACCATATATCGATAATGGTGTGAATAGTGTTCTGACAAACGTACCCAGTCCTGTCTACCAGATCTGCTCCTTTCGCACGTCATCATGCGAATGTTCTCGCAAACGTAGAATGCACACAGATTATTCCCCGGCGCCTGCTTCAGGGCCTTTACGAGAATGGAATTGAATCAGATAATGATTAATCAAGCATGATAATTAATTAATGATATTGAAAAAAGAATTAAAGAGATGGTATCTAGCTAGTACTACTTAATTACTTACCTTTGGTCGATGCCAAAACAACTTTTTTGCCCACTTGCCTGGAGTCAACTTGATAAACTTTGCCCATGCCCTGCCCGCCGACAAAGAAAATTAATAAAGGGGTTATTAAATAGTTCATATCAGGAAATGACGAACTAATAATAGGCCGAGATATAGTTAATAATGATTGAAATTACCTGTTGACTATCCCCTTCATGATGGCGAAGTCTTTATCTATGTTAGTTAGTGAGTCCAGTAATTCAACTTTTCCTTCCTCAACTTTAATGTTTAACAAGACCCAGTGCCAACTGCATGCGCACATGTTTGCATGTCTGAATTAAGCGGGCATGTGCATAAAATTAATCAACTACCGTAAACCGTATACACTTAATTATCAACATCTAGCTAGCTAGTAAGCAAAAACAGAATTTGTAGTACAAGACAGTGTGACTCACAGGAAGTTGTAAGGAAGTAGTATATCTTCATTGGTATTGAGGCGCTTCAAGAACTCTAGCATGCTTTCCTCTACACCTGCTTGATAAAATGAAATCTGCCATATGTCCTCATTAATGGTATTTGGGTCAATGAACCCAATGCCATAGTGTCCAGATTTTTTCATTTCATACATCTTCATCCTGCATATAATACCACAGAAAAGAATATAGTGAGGATAATTACATGTAATGATTGATCAAAATTATCACTACATACTAGCTTGAGACTTAAATTACAGAAAGAAATCACTTACATACAATAGCAACTGATGATACACTTGTCGAGTGCGTCTTGATTGTATAACTGAAATAGTTCTGGATACTCAATGGACAGAGCTTTCTCATGGTAATAATGCTCATGCTTGACATTCACCATGAGGGACTCTCGATTGGAAATCTTGGTAATGTTCATGTACCATTGATGCAATTCATACATTCTTGTTGGGAGGTCCTTGACCTTGTCTGGATGGACCAAAGGTTGGCCCCGGACATATTTCCATTTTATTTCCGATTCTCTAAGCGGAGACATGGGCTCGATTTCGAGGAGTTGTCCAACAGAGATATTGAGCATTTCAGCCTGCATTATATGCTCCTCCGTTATTACCACATCGCCCTGCTGGGGAACGCTAATGGTTTGCCCACAATAATATTTGGCGCGCTTACTCCTCTCATGTGTTGTTGGCACAACAAGCGGGGGGATCGCTTGCGCCGCCTGTTCTCCCAACTGGGGAACGGTTTTCCCGCATTTTTTGCCAGCTGCTTGTTGGCTCGAGCTCGCTTCCTTCTTTAGCCGTTCTCGATGTAGTTTCCTGATTTGGTGCTCATAGTCCGAGTCAACAGGCTTGGGAGCTAGTTCTCTAGCCATATGAATGAAGTGGTCAATTACTTTCTCAGGCACTTTCTCCTTTGGCAGCGGTGCCGGTTTTGGTCCAAAATGGGCGTCCACTTGGGCCTGCACTATGGCTGCGTTTTGCTCCTTAGTCATGTCGTAAGGCCTCTGGGGAAGAGGAGCGAGGCTTGGACCATATTTATATCGCTTGTCTCCGCCTGTACTTCCTGAACTACCTCGACTCGTACCGCTACGCACCATAGCTGCGGCATGTCTCTTCTGCGATTGATGAGATGGTGGAGACGGCTGATGTGGCTGAGTTGGACTAGGAGAAGTGGCTTGACGATGTGCCGGACTTGAAGCAAGAGGTGTGGCCTGACACGGTGCCGGACTTGAAACCGGAGAAGTGGCATGACGCTGTGCCAGACTTGAAACCGGAGGAGTCAGCTCATGCGTTCGGGGACTTGGAGGAGGTGGTGGACTTCGAGGAGGAGTCGGCTCACGCGTTCGTGGACTTGGAGGAGCGGGAGTCTGTTGACTCGGTGGCGGACTTTGAGGAGGAGTCGGCAGATGACGCGGTGTCGGTGGACTTTGAAAGATGATGCAATCCTTTCTCCATTGGATGATACGATGTATAGCCTCTCCCAGTGTGCGCTCGTCTTCACCTCCAGGAATGTCAAGCTGTAGCCTCGAATATGGGTCCACCACTTCATCAACCATGACACGAGCATAGCCCTCTGGAATCGGGATGCAATGGAAGGTTGCTTCTGGGGTAACTGGAAAAGCAACGCCGTCCGCCACCTTCATGGACATGTTCTTCATTTTGGAGTGTAGCTCACAGTTAGTGTTCTCTATGATGTCATCCACAGGGTATGTATCCAGCAGTGTGTCGCCCGGGGCAGAACCAACGCTGCTTCTCGACATGGATGGGGCGGTGCTATCCAATGTTGGACGATCATCCGCTTGCTGCTGCCGCTGCTGAGACCCCCTTTCCTGGCTAAGTGAGTCGATCTGCTGCTACTGGAATTTGAGTGCCAGGTCCGCGTGCCTTGCTTCTAGGCCTTGAAGGCGTTCTGCGTCCTGCTTCCTCTGCTCCTCCTCCAGCTTCCTTTTCTTCTCCTCCTCCATCTTCCTTCTTGCACGGGTCCTGCAGTCCTTGTTCCATTCTGAAAAGCCCTCATACCAAGGAATAACACCCTTGCCTCGTGTTCTTCCCGGGTGTTAAGGATTTCCCAGGGTGCACGTAAGCTCGTCGTTCTCTCTGTTGGGCGTGAACACCCCCCTTCGAGCTTCTTCTATTGTGTCAATTATCTTTTGTTCGGCTCCTTTTAGATTTGCCTTCCGCGAAACTTCGCCTGTCTTCGGGTCCAACACCCCCCATGCGCATAGAACCAAGTTCTGCACCCGGGGGGCCAGTTCCTAGTGACCGGAGTGACCCCTGCATCCTCCATCTCTTGCTCATACTTATCCCACTTAGGCAATCCCACCGCGTAGCCACCTGGACCCAGCCTATGTAACTGCGTCTTTCTTGCGGCATTTGCCTTGTTTTTCATTGACCGTTCCTTAGATAATTCTGAATCCTTGAAGGACACGAAATCGTCCCAGTGTTCTCTTTGCTTCTCTAGTGTTCCCGTGAAATCTGGAGTCTTCCTTTCATTAGCGAGGTAGTTGGCCCATACAGTTTTCTTGTGGGTGTTGAATGCAATTGCCATCTTCTTAAGAGCAACGGTCTTGACTTTCTCCACATCTACTTCAGAGAAATGATCTGGTAGGGTGAAATGTTCCATCAGAGATTTCAAAAGGTCTTTTTTGGCTCTGTCGTCGACCCAAGTAACACCTGGACATTTAGTCTTTGGCTCTTTCCATTCTTGAATGGAGATCGGGAGTTTGTCCTTCACAAGAACTCCGCACTTATGAGTCCACTTGTCCACAACGTTCTTAGGCGTGAGGGGTTCGCCACTAAGTTTGGTGGATTCGATGTGGTACTTTACACCATCCTTCAACAATCTGCCCAGACCTCGCTTTGTCTTGCCGTCTGTAGAAGCAGATTTGCTCGATCCGGAGGGCTGAAAGAAGAAAGATCGATTCTTTAATATATCTTCAATAAAAAAACATGTGATGATCACCATGATGCATGCTTATATAAATATACCTCGCCGGTAGTCTTTGTTATTTGAAGATCAGCATTGTCTGTGTCATCACAAACATTGTCTGTGTCATCATAATCATAATCATAGTTCATGACTTCATTAGCTCGGTCGCCGAGATCGAATATCTTTTCATCACCCTCTTCGGTATTGTTCAGATATTGGGAGCCGTCATCTGCTTCATTCAGATCATCTAGCTTGTGAGGGCTGCGTATGATGTCGAACAATTCCTCTTCTCTCTCTCTGCCGGTATTGTCCGCCATAGCTTTTACTTTACTAATACCGAAGAAATATAAAACAATTTAGTATTCAAATTACAATGCATGGATGCAATCAATAAGGAAAAACTAAATCTCGAATACATCATCTCGAATATATAATCTCGAATACATCATCGTCTTAATATATATATAATCTCGAATACATCGTCTCTAATATTATATATTGAATACATCACTGGCTAGGTACCTAATAAAGATCGAGTACTACAGAAGAATCTAGGCCACTCGCGGTCCCTGGGGCACGGGCGGTGGACACCCAAAGAGAAGGAACCATCACAGGATCATATCTCCGGTCGTATGCCCAAAGAACCTGCCAAGTATTGGAGAACCTGACGTCCATAGCAGCCATGTAGCGATGGACGTGCTCGTCCTCCTCCCTGACACAGTGACGCACCACCTCCGGCGGCGCCGGCTCCCTCTGCACCGAATGTGGCCCACGCGAACGCCACCAAAGGACATCAGGGTCGAAGACGGGACCCGAGGTCGGGTTCCTCACCAAGCGGCGCGCCCCTCCAGGTAGCACCTCCCACTGCCAGCCCGGCGGAGCCCAGTCCCGGACATGGGTCCTCTGAAGCAGGACGTCATCGCGAACGGGTCGACGGCGAGGATGCGGGTTGGGCATATCGTCGAGAACAAATACTATATGCCCGCAAAAAGTAACATTTTTTTAAATGATTGGATTGTGATAACTAAAATTTTATATATGCAAATTCTAACAATTTGACATTAATCTAATTCATCTAGCTAAAACTATTTCCAAAATTTCCTGATTATATAACTAACATTTCTGTAACAATTCTAATATCTATATAACTAAAAAACAAAAAAATTGCTAACATTTCTATAAATATTTCTATAACTAAAAAACAGAAAACATTTATAACATTTCTAATATTTATATTACTAAAAAACAGAAAAATTGCTAACATTTATATAAATATTTCTATAACTAAAAAACAGAAAATTTTTATAACATTTCTATATAACTAACATTTCTAATATTTATATAACTAAAAAATAGAATAATTTCTAACATTTCTATAACTAAGAAACAGAAAAATTATAACAAA
>NC_041383.1:119381447-119425691 GCF_002162155.2 Triticum dicoccoides
GACGGGACGGGGCGGCGACGACGGGGCGGGGTGGGGCACGGCGACGGGGACGGGGACGGCCGGGGCGGCGACGTCGACGGGGGCGACGACGAGGGGTGGGGACGGCTGGGGTCGCCGACGAGGGGCGGAGCGGCGACGTCGATAGGGACGGCGTCGATCGGGGCAGGGCGGCGCGACGGAGGGAGGAAACAGAGGGAAGAAACAACGGGAAAGTGAATTTTTTTCAACTGGTGTATATATAGGATGGACCTTTAGTACCGGTTGGAGCCACCAACTTGTACTAAAGGTCTGTTTTTGCCAGGCCAAGCGGCGGGAAGCGCCCCCTTTTAGTATCGGGTGGTGGCTACAACCGGTACTAAAGGCTCCCCCCTTTAGTACCGGTTGGAAACACCACCTGGTACTAAAGGGGGTGCGCTGGCTCCAGGCGGTGCGCAAGTTTAGTCCCACCTCGCTAGCCGAGGGGCTACCGCACTGGTTTATAAGCTCCAGTGCGGTAGCTCTCTCGAGCTCCTCTCCCAATCAGGCCTACTGGGCCTACCTGTTCTCTTCTGCCCTGTGGGCCTACTCGGTCTTTGCGGGCCTGCATCCTGGCCCAACAAAAGGTTGGGTTCCTAGTCGTATGCAGGCCGCTTTGGCCCAGTAGGCGGGCTTTTTTATTTTCTTATTTTTTTGCTTTATTTATTTTTGTTTTATTTATTTTTGAGTTGTTTTTTGTTGTATTTAGAGTTTCTTTGTGAATATTTTTGCTTTAGGTACAAAAAATTACAAACTTTCTGTTAGTGCCGGTAGTTTTCAAATTTGAATAGTTTAAATTTTGAATTATTTGAAATTTGTGTGAATCACTAGTTTGTGAATAACTTAACTTTGAAAAAAGATTTTTCAGTGATTCTTTTTTATTATGTTAAATATTGTTGTGTTTTATCATTATATTCAATTTGGTAATGCTTAGGTTATTTAAAAAATGAAATGCCTTTGTAACAGCTGAGTTTTCGTCGGAAACCCTGATACTTCGAAAGAGATTGTCCATTTTGTACACGAAGTGCCTCCAGTTTTTTCTGTAACCCTCTCGACTTTTTGCACATGCTATTTGGATGAAATTATGATACCATGCCAACTTTCAACCTTTTCTGAGTTCATTTGAAATGCTTTTCAATTTCAGGGTCATTTAGCTGGAAAAATCAATAAATGCATGAAAAGAATTTGTTTGCACATAAAATTTCTTCGCGTTTCAAATGCCAAAACACATAACTACCCTAACTATTACAGAGATTCCCTCCTGGGTGTGAAACACAGAAGAAAGTGATGATAATGAAGCCGATCACATCCCAGATCTTTGGGTGTGAAACTTTTTCTTCGCGTGTGTCCCTTTGCGCCGTAGCCATGGAAAATCTTCATCATTTAACTGGATGCTCGGGTCAATATTCACTGTGAATGGAGCAATTTCATCAAACTTTTCATAATATTCTTACATGTCTGTCTTGTCATCCACTCCCACGATGTTTATTTTTCCTGAAAGAACTATGTGGCGCTTTGGCTCGTCGTATGATCCATTCGCTTCCTTATCTTTTCTTTTTCTCGGCCTGGTAGACATGTCTTTCACATAAAAAACCTGCGCCACATCATTGGCTAGGACGAATGGTTAGTCTGCATATGCAAGATTGTTGAGATCCACTGTTGTCCTTCCGTACTGTGGGTCTTCCGTTACCCCGCCTTGTGTCATATTGACCCATTTGCACCGAAACAAAGGGACCTTCAAATCACCTCCATAGTTAAGTTCCCATATGTCCTCTATGTAACCATCATATGTTTCCTTTCCCGTGTTGGTTGTTGCATCAAAGCGGACACCACTGTTTTGGTTGGTGCTCTTCTTATCTTGGGCGATCGTGTAAAATTTATTCCCATTTATCTGGTACCCTTTGAAAGTCATTATATTCGAAGATGGTAACTTGGACAGCGAGTACATGTCATTTTGAATATCGCCATCATTCAGGGCACGTTTCTGCAACCAACCGGCGAAAGTCCTCGTTTGTTCGTGTGTAATCCAGTCGTTAGACTTCTCCGGGTGTTTGGAGTGTAGAAAATTCTTGTGTTCCTCCATATATGGAGCCACCAAGGCGAAATTCTGTAGAACTGTGTAGTGTGCTTCAGTGAGAGAATGCCCGTCCATACATATTATTTGATGCCCTCCTAGCGTGCCTTTTCCTTCCATTCTGCCCTTATGCCGCGATTCAGGAACACCAATCGGCTTAAGGTCAGGAATAAAGTCAATACAAAACTCAATGACCTCCTCATTTTCATGGCCCTTCGAGATGCTTCCTTGTGGCCTAGCACGGTTATAAACATATTTATTCAAGATTCCCATGAACCTCTCAAAGTGGAACATATTGTGTAGAAATATAGGACCCAAAACGTTAATCTCTTCGCAAAGGTGAACTAGGACGTGCGTCATGATGTTGAAGAAGGATGGTGGGAACACCAACTCGAAACTGACAAGACATTGCACCAAATCATTCTGTAACCTTGGTATAATTTCTGGATCGATTACCTTCTGAGAGATTGCATTGAGGAATGCACATAGCTTCACAATGGCTAATCAAACGTTTTCCAGTAGAAGCCCCCTCAATGCAACCGGAAGGAGTTGCGTCATAATCACGTGTCAGTCATGAGACTTTAGGTTCTGGAACTTTTTCTCTGCCATATTTATTATTCCCTTTATATTCGACGAGAAGCCAGACGGTACCTTCATGCTGAGCAGGCATTCGAAGAAGATTTCCTTCTCTTCTTTGGTAAGAGCGTAGCTGGCCTGACCCTGATGTATGCCGTCTTTTCCGTGCATACGTTGCTGGTCCTCCCGTGCCTCTGGTGTATCTTTTGTCTTCCCATACATGCCCAAAAAGCCAAGCAGGGTCACGCAAAGATTCTTCATCACGTGCATCACGTCGATTGCGGAGCGGACCTCTAGGTCTTTCCAATATGGCAGGTCCCAAAATATAGATTTCTTCTTCCACATGGGTGCGCGTCCGTCAGCGTCCTTCGGAACAGGTTGTCCGCCAGGACCCTTTCCAAAGATTACCTTCAAATCCTTGACCATATCATGTACATCAGCACCAGTACGGTGGCGAGGCTTCGTCCGGTGATCCGCCTTACCTTTGAAATGCTTGCCTTTCTTTCTTACGGGATGCCTTGTCGGAAGAAATCGACGATGTCCTAGGTACACATTCTTCCTACAACTATCCAAATATATACTGTCGGTATCATCCAAACAGTGCGTGCATCTGCGGTATCCCTTGTTTGTCTGTCCTGAATGGTTACTGAGAGCAGGCCAATCATTGATGGTCACGAACAGCAATGCCTTTAGGTCAAATTCTTCCTGCCCATGCTCATCCCACGCACGTACACATGTTCCATTCCACAGTTGTAATAGTTCTTCAACTAATGGCCTTAGGTACACATCAATGTCGTTGCCGGTTGCTTAGGGCCTTGGATGAGCACTGGCATCATAATGAACTTCCGCTTCATGCACAACCAAGGAGGAAGGTTATACAAACATAGAGTCACAGGCCACGTGCTATGGTTGTTGCTCTGCTCCTGAAAAGGATTAGTGCCATCTGCGCTTAGACAAAACCATACGTTCCTTGGGTCACCTGCAAACTCCTCCCAGTACTTTCTCTCGATTTTTCTCCACTGCGAACCGTTAGCGGGTACTCTCAACTTTCCGTCTATCTTACGGTCTTGTGCGTGCCACCGCATCACCTTTGCATGCTCTTTGTTTTGGAACAAACGTTTCAACAGTGGTATTATAGGAGCATACCACATCACCTTGGTAGGAATCTTCTTCCTGGGGCGCTCGCCCTCAACATCACCAGGGTCATCACGACTGATCTTATAATGCAATGCACCGCATACTGGGCAAGCGTTCAAATCCTCGTACTCACTGCGGTAGAGGATGCAGTCATTAGGGCATGCATGTATCTTCTGCACCTCTAACCCTAGAGGGCAGACAACCTTCTTTGCTTCATACGTACTCTCGGGCAACTCGTTGTCCTTTGGAAGCATATTCTTTATCATTACCAGCAACTTTCCAAATCCCTTGTCAGATACACCATTCTCTGCCTTCCATTGCAGCAATTCAAGTGTGGTGCCCAACTTTTTTTTGTCAGCTTCGCAATTCGGGTACAACAATTTCTTGTGATCCTCTAACATGCGCTGCAACTTCGTCCTCTCCAGATCACTTGCGCGATTTCTCTTTGCATCGGCAATGGCCTGACCTAGATCATCAGCGGGCTCATCTGATGCCTCTTCTTCAGCTTCTTCCCGCATTGCCGGCTCAGCTTCTTCCCCCATTGTTGTATCATTGTATTCAGGGAACCCATGGCCAGGATAGCCGTCGTCGTCCTCTTCTTCTTCATTGTCTTCCATCATAACCCCTATTTCTCTGTGCTTGGTCCAAACATTATAGTGGGGCATGAAACCGGACTCAAATAGGTGGACGTGAATGGTTTTTGACGTAGAGTAACTATGACCATTCTTACAGCCAGCACATGGACAAGGCATAAAACCATCCGCCCGCTTGTTTGCCTCAGTGGCCCGCAGAAAAGTATGCACGCCATTAATGAACTCAGGAGAGCATCGGTCATCATACATCCATTGTCGGCTCATCTTCATTACACAACACCGAATAGACCAAATCAATACAAGTTCATACATAAAGTTCATACATAAAGTTCATATACAACACTTAATTAAATGCAACATACAAATAACTCTCTAGCTAAAGAATTTAAATGCAACAACAAATGCGATCAAGATCGCAACTAAGGTAACAATTGATCCAACAGCATAATGATACCAAGCCACACTATCAATGGCATATTTTCTAATCTTTCTAATCTTCAACCTCATTTTCTCCATCTTGATCTTGTGATCATCGACGACATCGGCAACATGCAACTCCAATTCCATCTTCTCCCCCTCAATTCTTTTCAATTTTTCTTTCAAATACTTGTTTTCTCTTTCAACTAAATTTAATCTCTCGACAATAGGGTCGGTTGCAATTTCCGGTTCACATACCTCCTAGATAAAAATATCTATGTCAACTTGATGGGCATAATTTGTCATAAACACGAAATGCAACAACTAGTTTTAAAAGAGAATATACCACATGCAAATCATAACAAGGACGAGGGCCGACGGGGACGGATATCAAAACCATGGCACTATGTAGAACAAACAACGTACAGGTAAGATAATTATACGAGTAACTATATATCCAAATCACACAAACATCAATTTGGTAATGTAAAACATTCATGAGCAAGAGCCTCACCACAAGGTGGTGCCGGCGATGGGACGGTGCGGGCGATCGACGGTGGTTACGACGGAGATTTAGAAGGCACTAAGTAAACCACACCTACATATGCAAACTAAGTGTTATTTTTGACCTCAAATTGCATATAAATCAAATACTAGCAAATATAATTCCTCCCAAATTAATCACTAGACAAAGCATTGCAAGAGGTAATCTAGCAATGAGAGTTGAAAGGACAAAGTTGCTAACCTTTGTGATCATTTGAATGGATGGGGGCCTTCAAATCTTGACAAATTTTGGGCAAAATTTGTGAGGAGCTCGAGGAAGAGAGGGGAAGAACAGAGGAAGTGAGGGGAAAGGGGAAGAACAGAGTGGCTCGGGTGGACGAAGGGTTTATGTACGTCGACCTTTAGTACCTGTTCGTGCCACGAACCGGTACTAAAGGTGCTGGACGGGCCCCAGACTGACAACACCCTGCCACCACTCTCTTTAGCACTGGTTCGTGCCACGAACCGGTGCTAAAGGTTCGCCATGAACCGGTACTAATGCGAACGGCCGGCTAGCCGTTGGAACCGGCACTAATGGACACATTACTGCCGGCTCAAAATCAAACCGGCACTAATGTGTCTCAGATTTGCCCCTTTTTCTACTAGTGTCCATCATCCATCCAACACTCTACCCCTCTCCCTCCCTCTCTCTCTGTCCCATCCTATTTCCTATCCTTCAGTTATGTATGGATGTCGACCGATCTCCCTCAAGACATAGTTGGGTCTCTCCTTCTCAACACATATATGAGTTGTTCTACCTCTATAGTTAGGCCTCTGCCTACCCCTCCCCCACCTCCTCGCACGCACACACACACACACACACACACTGATACATCGAGCGCTCTAGTCATGTCTCCCTGCCACACACAAACTTAACCTGTGCCCTCTGACGTTCCAGTAGCTAGGTCAGTCGCCCTATATCTTTGACTTGCACACACACACACAATTTCGATGGCTCTCTTCATCGATCTTGCACCCACCCACTTCATCCTCTCTTCGACTCTATCGATATCTGTGAACCCTCCCTCTCTTCTCGTGGATCACCCGACCCTCTATATATGATATGGATAAGCCTCCATTTCACACACATTGCATGCAAAATTTTGTTTGAGATGTCATCTACACATATTCCCACAAATACATTCACGAAATCAACCTACCCCGAAAACAAAAAACACTCACGAACGCACAAGCCATTTGTCTAGGTTTGTATCTCTCTCACACACCCACGTAGGTGGGGGACGTGCACGAAGAGAAGAGGTGCACGCACGACACATGTACTCCCGTCTCTTTCCCAACCACGCCCGCGCGGGTATATGGTGGAGCTCATTTCTGTATGAAAAGGCAGCCCACGTGGTAATTTGACACGTGTACTAGTTTTCCACTAGATGGAGGGAGGATTGTCTACCACGGGTGAACAAACAAATTGCGACTTGAAACGTTATGTTAAAAAAGAGGCAAACCATGTGGGGCCTACCTTAGAGGCAAGGCTCTATACACCGGAGTACTTTTGATGTGTCCCATCAACTCGCAGAATGAGGAGAAGCTTGCTTAGTACGCCGTCTCCCCCGCCCACGGGCGCGGTGGCTCGCAGGATGAGGTGAAGCTTGGTTACTATGCCTTACGCCCGCTCCCTCGCCCACGCGCGCGGTGGCTCGCAGGACGAGGAGAAAATTTTACTAGTACTCCCTCCGTTTACTCCTCGTCCCTACCTTGGTTAGAGAGATTATCATATTGTTTGGAATATATGTCCTTTAGTAGATTTCAATATGAACTACTAGTACATACTCCAAACACTGATGTATATAGACGTGTTTTAGAGTGTAGATTCACTCATTTTGCTCTGTATGTAGTCCATATTGAAAAGGACGTAATAGTATGCACTCTCCCTCGCCCCTCGACCCTCGCCACGTGGTGGACGTGCAACAATTCATTCGGTCTCATATAGCCAGAGCGATATATACTGCAGTACCATTATAGCTCGACTTCCCGAAGAGGCGAAGAGCCAATCGCAAGGTTAATAGTTTGGAGATGCCAAGTGCAAGGTTTATAGGAGAACGAGTAGTAGGTGCTGCGTCATTTATAAATAATTTTTTTTTCTTAAGTGGCACGTACACAATATAAATAGGTTCATATGGAGAGAAAAGGAAACCGCTCCACTATATACATAGGCAGGACGAGCCTACACGGTTGCTTGCTGGGGTTGCTCTCTTCAGTTTTCACACTCTCTCGCACAAAACCACTGTGGCCACATCTCTAACATCCCGGCGGATCACGTCCGCCGGGGGAAGGGGTGGATGCTTAGTGTAGATGCGGTCGCCGTCACCGACGGCGAAAACCCACTGTCGGCACGTCCCGATCAGGGGTCCCCGCCATTCTCTGTCACAAAGCCGGTGAGTTTGCCTTCATCCATTGCTCACTGCCGCGACGTTGGTAGTTGCCTCCTCCCATTGCCCTCCTCTAGGTTGAGCTACGTCCCAACATCCCTCAGGTACAACTCCCTTTATAGCCGGCTTGCACCACTGCTCCAGCTTCCCACATCACTCCATGTGGATATTTCAATACTTCTTTGCCCCGCACATACCTCTACTGGCTTCTACGTACTGTACTTGTGATGAGTTTATGTCTCATCAACTAGTCCCAGTAATATTATTCTAATCACGCTTCTTCAATTTCTTTGCCACAGGGATGCTCATCTCGATTTTGGTGAAACTGCACAAAATGATCCGATGGTCAAAGGGTTGCAAACTTCATTTCTTAGGAAGCACCGACGTTGCTAGCAAATTAAAGCCTGATTAGGGTTTACGGTTCAAGGGCTAGGGACTGCATGGATTGTTTTTTTCTTTAGTTGTCTCTGTTTCAATGGCTAGGGACTGCATGAGTAGTAGTACTGTACGCCTTACGCTCGCTCCCTCGCCCACGCGCGCGGTGGCTCACAGGACGATGAGAAAATTTTACTACTCCCTCCGTTTACTCCTCGTCCCTACTACCTTGGTTAGAGAGATTATCATATTATTTGGAATATATATGTACATTAGTAGATTTCAATATGAACTACTAGTACATAATCCAAACACTGATGTATATAGACGTATTTTAGAGTGTAGATTCACTCATTTTGCTTCGTATGTACATAAAGTTGAGACACTTATTTTGGAACAGGGGGAGTACATATTTGCTATGATCTATCAATCATTGAGATGCAATAGCATGCATGTTAGTATCCTTTGTATTTGATGAAATGTTGCAACGGGCAACCTTGGACGCAAGATACATGTAACAGAAGCTGGAAGCTTCATAGCATTGTACTATCTCACTGATAAATTACAGTATGTACTATACAAGTACTTCCTCCGTTCCTAAATATAAGTCTTTGTAGAGATTTCACCATGAACCACATACGGATGTATATAGATGCATTTTAAGTGCAGATTCATTCATTTTGTTCCGTATGTAGTCCACCTAGTGGAATCTCTACAAAGACTTATATTTAGGAACGGAGGGAGTACTATGTAAAGAGTTAGGTGTCGCACGGTGTCCAGAAAATATGGTGATAGTGTGATGTGGGCCATGTAATCACTGAGCCTGCGTGTTTTCACTGCTCTTGCACTCCTCTGCCGTAAGAATGGAGAAAATTGTAATCTAGTAGTACCTCCTTTCGCCGAAAGCATGGGACATCCAGTAGTCCCACCACCTCAGTAATAATGACCAATGAGCCGTCAAATCACATAGACCCAGCAGTAAGTTGGACGGACGAAGCAACCATCACTCTTGAATCCGCTTCTCCCTTCAACACAGGCGCTAGTGAGAGGTCGCGTCCGCTCTGCCCGGGCATGAATGCGGCACTGACTCTTTGGAGGGCACTGACCATTTTGGGCGGGAAGCGCGCGCGGGCGATGGAGGGGCTTTGGGTGGGCCAGGCTGGTCAGGAGCGGGCGTGGCAGCTGTCCGCCTGTCCCTACCAGACGTCCGGAAACGAGAGGATGCACCGACTTTCGTGGCTAAAATCGTCCACTACACACCATCTCTCTGTAGGAGTAGGTCGATTTGTCGCTCTCTCTAACACACACATGTTGTTAAACAGACACACGCACACGCACATGCACACACAAGTTCATAGAATAGGAAAATCATGCGAGTGCGAAGCCACAGGAAGTGAGATACAAATGGAGTACGTACAAGAAGAGAAGAGGTGACGAATATTCCATCAAACCTGGACTGAGGAGTAGTACTCCCTCCGTCTAGGTGTTAAGTCATCCTACGGAAATCAGATATTCCCAAAATGTTTAGGAGTCATCCATTAACTTCACATCTCAATCCCCTCCTGGCCTTGTTGCTAGCGAGCGTTGTTAGTTAGGGAGCATTTGGATCCTTAGCAAGAACAACTTATAGCATAGGAGGGCAAGGTTAGGCGTTTGGAACTGTTAAAATATGTTAGCTTTTGTGGGCCAGCTAGCTTGGCTGGGCTAGAAAAATCTTGCTAGCTCAGGAGAGCCAGATCGGCTCGCTTCCGACGGCAAACTTCGTGTACTGACTTAGGTCAAATACAAGTGCCCAAAATTGTGTGCATGTTATAATAATGATTCACTTAAAATAGTACGTGAGCGAACAGAGGGATCAATTCGTCAATGTTCCCGAGCAGTAGCGAGATGTGTGAGGTAAGATACACCGCTGGCGCTTTTAATTTTTCTTATTAATTTGTTTGTTTCACCCTCTGACTGGTGGGACCCAACGTACTATGTGGAGAGAGGTAAGGTGACTAAGGCTTCATTATTTCTGCACCACTGTGGATAGTCTTATCACCAAAGCCACATGACACGATTATGATTTAAATCCCAATGACTCCCACACACACACACAAAAAACACGACATGCTTGTCACACGAATGCAGGAATGTATAAAAGGTTATTTTCCTACCGTTGAACATAACAGGAGGGTTGTGTAGCTGGTTAGCCTGTTCGCTCATCAAACTTGAGGTCTCGGGTTCGATAACTACACTTGAGCATAATTCGTGTTTCTAGGGTTTGCACTCTTAACACTCTCTCCAGTATATATATACACGCTGGAGCCTCAGCGCTTGTAGTTTCTCTCTTCACACTCTCTCACCCTCTCCAGATCTAAACAAGACTTCGTTGGCCTCTCTCTCCCCTCACTACTGGTCTGCTTGTAGTTGCTGTCTTCACACTCTCTCACCCTCTCCAGATCTAAACAAGACTTCTTTGGCCCCTCTCTCTCCCCTCATTGCTGGTCAAAGAGCCGGTAGGATCTGTCCGCCCAGAAGGGAAGGAGGCTTAACGCTGTCGCCGTCGGTGAGGGAGGGAATCCACTACCAGCGCAACTGTTCACTTTCACCCAGCGGCGGCGCGGGAGGGCCTTTGACCCCTTCTTCTTCACCGCCGTACATAGTGTGGGTCGAACGGCCTCCAGTCACCCACTGAACCACACCCCAAGAACCTTAAGGTATAATTTACTTATTCCACATACATTGCTCTAGCTGCATGTGGGCTTTTTCTGCTTCTGCACTTGAATCTAGGTGTTGGATCAAACAGGACAGTAGTGGGGAAAGTTGTATACCAAGAATCTAGGACATGGTTCAAAGAGGAAAGGAATGGGGGAAAGTAGTGGGAAAAGTTGTATAGCATGAATCTAGGACGTGGTTCAAAAAGGAAAGGAAGGGGGAAAGTTGTGGGGAAAGTTGTATCGCATGAATCTAAGACGTGGTTCAAAGAGGACAGGAATGGGGGAAAGTAGTGGGGAAAGTTGTATAGCATAAATCTAGGACGTGGTTCACAGAGGAAAGGAAGTGGGGAAAGTACTAGTACAGACTGGCTATCCAGCACCTACGTTGGTCAAAAAGGGAAAACAATGACAAACGCAGTACACACATCTGTAACAAACTGATCTTTTGTTTTGGGGGACAAGGCTATAGAGTTTGAGAAGGACTAGATTTCTGCGCTCACATAGGGAAAGGTGTCTAAAGATAACAAAACTGGGACCAACACAAATATGCTCCTTGGTTGTTTGTTCTTTGTTGCAACAGACTGTGCATCACCCTAGTACATCGGTAGATGCAAATGGTGCCGGTGCATCCACTGTCCCGTGCAACTCTTCAGCTGTTGTTAATCTAAGGCCCTGTTTGGTTAAAAACTCCCTAGTCCCTACCTGCTTGGTTCTAGGGACTAAACATGGACTGGAGGTTATTAATTGACATGCCAAAAGACCATGTTACCCCTAGTAATGAACTAATAGAGACAAGGTGCGATGCGTGGCAGGGGTAACTATTGGAAAAGTCCCAAAAAGACTCTCCCTCGGGGTCTTCTTTCTTTAGTCCCAAATGCCCACTTTTAGTCCCTAAAAGTCCCTCCTATTTGGTTTAGATGGGACTGACATGGAATTTTTTTAGTCCCTCCACCAAAATGTCCATGTAAACAAGCACCCGCTAATAATGCCGCTGGAAAATTGATGCAATGCCAGAGTTAAAAGCAAATTACATGTTTAACGAATTTTATTGTTAATATAATCTCTCTGTTAATATTAATCAATGCCATCATCTGAGAAATGCTATTGTCTTCTTTCTTTCCCATTTAGATAAGGTAGATTCTTCTTTTTGTTGGCTTCTGTGTCATCCACCGTTATTGACCACTAGTTGTTTCCTTTGCACCTCTGTGTAAACAGGGTTATCTACTTCACCTCGTTGCCACTGTGACCTTTTGTTGCACTGCACAAAACACTTTTGTTTTAAGAGTGTTTTGTGCATTTCAACCAAAATGTCACACCGACAATGTTGCTTGATTGCTTGATCTTAGTGGAACTGCACAAGAGGAGATCTTACTTCCTATCTGTGTTGGCAAATTTGGTTTAGAACTTCTTCTTGTGAGTTGTTTGAATTCCGCGTCATGAGAGGTCAGTACTAGCCTTCTTTCACATGATTCTGCAGTGTGCTTTCATATGTTGTGATACTTGTACGGTAATGTTGCTTGATTTTAGTGAACTGCACAAATGGAGACAAGATTTCCAATCTGTATGTGCACCATAATATCCAATTGAGGTAAGATAAGGATATTTCACAACTGTTGGCCTGTATTTTGCCACTTTCATCAGAAAATTAATGTCGTTGTTTAGTGCTATACTTGTGCAACCTAATTGGCATGCCAAATCATACATTGAAGGCGAAGCTTGTCTGTTATTGAACCAAGTGATGAAGGGGAAGAACAAGCGGAAGAAAAAGAAAAATCAACTCCTGGTGCTGTAATGAAGCACTAGAACTGTGATGACATAAGTAATGATATAGTTTTGCATCTTAACTTATTGCTATGGCTAGAACGAGCAATTGTTTTGCCACTGATTTGATGCCACTCTTAATGTAATACGTAATTATCTCTACTTGTGCAAACAGGGATTTTCTTTGAAGATACCATATATTTTAGTGGAACTGCAAAAGAAGATACCGTATATTTTAGTGGAACTGCACAAGAAGATGTTGGAAACGTTAATCTAATCGAGGAGTATATAGTAAGCATGGCCACCATAGTAGATAGCAACAGATGGTTCCGGAGAAGTGCTTCATCTGTATGCTCTACACAATAAGCCTCCTGACAAAGGTTGGTACTCGCCCACTGATTTCATCCATATGACTGAGCTTTGTCATCTCTATTGGTGTTGTGCTACTGTTTAGGTACTGTCATCAAAAAGTGGTATTGTCCTTGAGAAGTGCTTCATCTGTGCTGTTTTAAATATTTCCTTTCCTTTTTTTTCGAGCAAACAGGGATGCTAGCATTTAGTTATCCTCTTGTCTTTGCACAACCATCCTCCTCTGAAGAAGGATATGGAGTACGTGAAGTGACAAGTTCCAATTATGCCAGGATGAAGAAGCCCTGTCTATCTTCTCATCAAAAGGAGCAGTTGAAGGATGGTTACATACCCCCCACAAGACCAAACTAACTTCAGCTCAGAAGGACTGACAAATCTCCATTTTCTTGCTGTGATGCGCGAGTACAATGTTGTTCTAGGATTCTTTCCGGTGAGTTCCATTTTTCTAAAAGTGTGCTCTACATGGACCATGTAGGTGTCTGTTTAAACTGTCAATTCATAGTACAGTTTGCTTTATACTAATCACTTTTTTGTATTTGTGCAAATAGGGGTGCTCAGCTTGATTTCAATGGGAACTGCACAAAATGTCCATCAATACATCGAATAATTCATTTCCACCACAAGAAAGGAGGTGCCGATAAGTTCAAGGCATTGCAACATATAAGGGCGAAATTATACAAGCTACGCGTGAATTTGGTTGATTTTGGTGGAGCTGCACAAAAAGAACAGCTGGTTTATTTAGCACGAGGTGCCATGTCAATGTCCGAATTGATGGCAAACCGTGCCCATTCCACAATTGTAGGCATTTGATATTTTGGAATGGGAAAACCTTGTCAAATTTTGCTCATTGATTTTAGCAAGAAGACATGCGTTTGATATTTTCGAATGGACGCCCTTTGCTGTCAGCAGCGTCGATCCATTTTTTCTTTATTCTTTAGTCGTGAAGTAAATATTGGCTCTGACATCTAAATCGCTGAGATGCATAATCATCGATTGTTTTGAATGTTCTCTTTGAATTGCCAGGCCTGTGTGTTTGATTGCAATGTATAGGAACGCTAAAAAGCTGCTCAAACTCTTTGTACTCCTTCTGTTCCTTTTTACTTTGCACATTGTGAAAGTGCATACTTTTTTCTATAAGATTGGTCAAAGTAGAGATACTTTGACTGCAGACAAAACTTGTATGCAGACTAGAAAGGACCGGAGGGAGTACATGTGAAACTACTGCAAACGAGGTGATCACCCTGGGAATAATGCTAGTACGTATTGTTTTGCATGTTCATCCAATGCCAGTGATACAAGAATTCGAACTACTCGAAATAAATTCGTTCCTATATGGTCGGATTTCATATAAACATGTCGGATTTCATTACATTTCATACATTCTTCAACTAAAAAGGGGTGCGCTGGAGGTATAATTAATTAACCGAAGCTACCCACCTGTGTCCGGCTGAGCCAAACATAAGCTTCAGTGACTTAACTGTAGGTGCAGTTGTGTAACTGACATGTGGCCCAGATGCCTGTTGGGCCCACATGTCAGTCAGCCAACTGCACCAGCAGTTAAGTAGAAGCAGCGTCCTTCTCCAACATAGCTCTCCGACTCCACGTCGCCGCCAAGAAGCTAACCAGCCGTTAGTGGTCAACCCGCCTAGCTGGTCATAGCGATTAGGGAAACTAGGAGCCCAATGATCAGGATCCCCATATGACAAACACCTTTCTTCTTGTCATTCTTCTTCTTGAAGTTCGTGTGTTGCACAACCTTGTTCTTCCCATCAAACTTTGCTTTACCATCAAAATTGCCCTTGTTCTTGAACTTGTGGGGCTGGAAGTTCTTCTTCTGTACCAGATTGGCACTAGATCCTCCCTCAATTCCTCGAGCATGTGTGTCCTTTGCTGTTGCCTTTTCTTCCACATCAAGAGTGCCAATGAGATCTACGAAGGAGGAAGCTTAGTGATGATACCTCCGGCAACAAACTTGTCCGGTAGCATACAACTGAAGTGCTCAAGTTCTTTAGCAAATGGTTGTATCTCATGAGCTTCCTCAACCACGGAGCGCTCTTCAATCATCCTGTAATCACAGAATTGCTCCATAATGTACAACTCAGTGCCAGCAACCGGAGGGTAGCAGCAGTGGCCTTACTTGGACCTGAGCGGCGGCGACCTACCATGTTCTACTCTTCCTCGTTTTCTGTGTGGCGTGACCTTGTTGGTAGCGGGGCGGGGCCTCGGCAGAGTCGGAGATGTCCTCTATCTCGTTGCTGGCGGGCGGCGTCTCAGCAGAGCGGGGGAAATCCTCCCCCTCGTTGCCGGTAGGATGGTGCCTCAGTGGAGCCGGCGGTGTCCTCTGCCTCATTGTTGGCACCACGGGGCCTTGGTAGAGCAGGGCCTTGTCGACGCCAGCAGAGCAGGGACTCGTTAGAGCCGGCATTGTCCTCTGCCTAGTCCTCGGTCTCGCCAAACAGCGCCTCGCCCACTTCATCGCCCTCTTTGTAGGTGGCCGCAGCCTTCGCCACCTGCATGCGGTACCGCCAGCGCTCGAGGCGGCCCTCGCGGGTGGAGCGGTACAAGTCGAGCAGCACCTCCTGCTCCGCCCGCTCCGCAACGATCTGCTCCTCCGCATGCTCATGGAGGAGATGGTGGTTGTAGGCGGCATCGGCCTGCGCCTCCCGAAACTGCTCCTCACTCTTCTACCTGACTGTGTCCATATATTGGGCACCAGCCTCGCCGATGGTCATGGTGCAATGCATCGGCGAGGATGGCACGGAGGAGGGGGTTGGCGCCGGATCATCGACTACCATGTTCTCCATTGGGATGTCGTTGTCCTCCGGCTACCTGCCGGCCAGCCAGTCGGCAGCAATGGCTGCCATCTCCTTGTGGTCCATCGTCCGCCCGTCCTGAAGAGCGCTGGAGCACGAGGAAGCCATGGTGGGCAGTAGTGGTGTGGATAGAAGAATAGGAATGGATGCGGATGACTGCGGCTATGGCCGGCGCAACAGTTTATATAGCAATGGTGGGCGGCGGAGGGACAGACGTGTGGCACCGGAGTAGCCGCCTCGGCAACTGCGTATCATTAATGTGGGTGGCAGAAGGACGGACGGACGACACTTGTGTCGTTTGAAGGCGGAGCAATCACATGCACCAGGAAGCGGGGTGGGTGGCGCTGACCGTTTCGGGCGAAAAGCGCGCGCAGGCAAGGGAGGCGGTCTGGGTGGGCCAGGGCAGTCAGACTCGTGCTTGGCAGCGGGTCGGTCTAGCAGCCGGACATGCTGGCTCGCCAGCTACCTCGCCGAGCTAAGCGACGACAATCAGACGATGGACGTAGCTTCCGACCAGGAGCCGTCGCCACTATCCAAGCTAGTTCATGCCATGTTCACCATAGAGCAGGTGCGGCTGCACTTCGACGCCCTAATGGCGGAAGAGCTACCAGCATAGGAGGGCCTATGCTGCAACCTCCGTCTCATCAACGAGCACCGGTGAACAAGCGAACGACAATGCCGTCGCGTACATGTGGCCCTATGATCCTAGCTTCCCGAATGAGTAGCGGGCGCTGTATCAGACCATCCATAGGGCCCGCGAGGCCCTCTCTGTCGTCCTTCGAGTTGTTGGGCTCGCCGTGGCACCGCCGTCTCGCATTGTCAACATGGTCAATGGACATGAGGATGAGGAGATGACTTTACTTGGAGAGGATGACAATGGGGAGACCCACCAAGGCCATAGCCGCACGTATGCAAATGCCTCCTTATTAGTATATAAAACTATAATTTTTTTTGCTTCCACCTGGTTTCCTGACATCACGGTCCCACACCATTGTCAACCTATGTAGTCAATAAATGAGAGAATTGCACAAGAAGCGGCCGACAGCTGGGACCAAGCAGCTCGAGAAGTATTTGTGTTTTTGAGGTGTGAGCACTGCAAGTTTTTCTTGAGCAATGTTTACCCCAGATATTAATTTTTCTCCTCTGAACAACAACAAAAACATCGCTGCAGCTATTAACTGGGTGGGCTGTGGCCCATCTAGCCTAGGCCAGATATACAGCCCAGATATTAATTTTTTTTCAAGTTGAAAATGGCTAGCCCAACTATACTTTTTTTAGGAATACTCAGGCAAGGTCAAGTTGTTATTCTCCGCCCCGCTGGGCTGCAAATCTTTCCTAGGAGGGATGCATTAGGCTTAACAAGAAAATGGGCTTTAAGAAATAATAACTGGGTTGTAATTATAAAAACTGGGCAGTAACTATAAAAAATGCACCAAACACGTAATTACTTTATAAAATATTATTTTTGGATATTTAAAATTTTAATTTCATTAATTGTTGCGAGCGCAATGTTTTGTTGGATTTTTATGTAATATAAATTTATATTGAAATTGTATTTAATCTGACTAGAAATTTCGGGATAAAACTATTTCGGATCCCATCAAAATGTGGGAAATTTTATTGAATTCTGTTTTGAACGGTTGGTTGAAATGGGCTGTACTTTTAACAAACTGTAAATGGGTTGTAGTAAATTCCATTAGAATTCAAAAATTGGCTGCACATTCTTACAAATCTCAAATGGGCTATAAGTTCTTTGCCACACACTTGTGGCCATACTAAGTTGACGCGTCCCCTAAAAAAAGTGAGTTGACGCGTATGCAAGGCTTTGTCAACTTATAGTCAACACATGTTTCTAGCAGCTGTGGCCGTTGGATGTCCATCCAACGGATGCCGTGTTTCTTCTTCAATATCGGATATTCTAGCTTCACCCGCCCAAAAAATGATTCCTCCCCCTGACATCTGGGGCGCACCGTTTCAGAAGCTGACCTATGGGCCTACTAAGTTGACGCGTACCAAGGGCTTTGTCAACTTAGTCAATATAAATGATTCTAGCTGCAGTGACCGTACGATGTCCATCCAACAGCCGTCGTGCTTCTTCAACCTCTGATCTTCTTGCTCTAGCCGCGCAAAGTAGCGCCGGTCGTGCCGCCTGCTCCTGGCTCTCGTGGCCGGCTGTGCTGCCGCGCAGGCCTCACCGCCCCCTACTACTCCCACCGCTGGCCAGGGCATCCCTCCACTCACCCACACCCCTGTTATTCTGCGGCAATGGCAGCCTCACACCGCAGCCGAACAAGTGAACCCTCGTACTCCTCTCCGCGTGGGCATCCACTGTCGCGTCTTCCCCGGCTCCGCGTTGTCCACTTCCTAGGCCTCGCCGCCGTCCACCGCCCTGGTGCTCTCGGCGCGGCATGGTCAACATGGTCAAGGAACGACTTCCATCGAAAGAGTACTGTACGTGGAGAGGTTGACAGCTGGGTCCACAGCAGCCGCAAGGAAGTGCCTGCTTATTACGCGGAAAATAATTATTCCTCCACCTGACAGCGGGGACCCATCGGACGAGCCTTCGTATTTGGCGAAAAAATGTTTCCCCCCTGACTGCTGGGACCCACCGGACGGGCCAACGTATTTCATGAAAAAACGTTCGCCCCGCTGTCAGCTCGGACCCACCGGAGGTGCCTCCTTATTACACACAAAAAAATGAATACTCCCCTACTAGTTGGGACCCACCTTGGTGGGAGGCTGACTTGTGGGCCTACTAAGCTGATGGGGACGGAGTGCTTTGTCAACTTAGTCAATATGAACAATTCTAGCTCCAGTGACCGTACGATGTCCATCCAACGGCCGTAATACTTCTTCAACCTGTGGTCTTCTTGTTCCAGCCGCCCAAAGCAGTGCCAGTCGTGCCGCATGCTCCTGCCTCCCGTGGCCGGCTATGCTGCCGCAGATGCCTCACCGCCCCCTACTATTCCCACCGCTGGCCAGGCCCTGCGGCGATGGCAGCCTCACACCACAGTCGAACCAGTGAACCCTCGTACTCCTCTCCGCGCAGGCTTCCACTGCCGCGTCTTCCTCGGCTCCGCGTCGTCCCCTTCCTAGGCCTAGCCGTCGTCCATCGCCCTGGTGCTCTTGGCGCGGCGTGGTCAATGTGGTCAAGGAACGACTTCCATCGGAAGTGTACTATACATGGAGAGGCTGACAGCTGGGTCCACAGCGGCCGCAAGGAAGTGCCTCCTTATTACGTGCAAAATAATTATTCCTCCACCTGACAGCAGGGACCCACTGGACGGGCAACTGTATTTTGTTAAAAGCATTTCCCCCTGACTGCTGGGACCCACTAGCTACATCTTCGCATGCAAGGAAGTGCGTTCGGGCAAAAAGAAAAACGATTCGCCCCCCTGACTCCTGGGACCCACCAGCTACATCTTCGCACGCAAGGAAGTGCCTGACAGTCAGGACCCACCTGGTCAAAGCGTACGTAGCATTGTCATTCTGGTCGCGAACGTGTACGTACATACTGGTCGATGTAGAGGCGCGCACGGGTCGTAGTAGAGGCACACACATAGCATATACACATACGTACAGCGGCCAGTGTGTAAGAAAGAAAATACGGCCACGTACGTACATACGGGCAGGGTCTCGAACGCCTACTCGCGCATACGTACGACCAGGGCTCGTGTACATGGCTGGGTCAGAACGGAGAAACAGCATCGTCGTCGTGTTCATGGGGAGCCAACAGGCTGGGTCGGAACGGAATGCATTGTCGTGTTCATCGGGAGGGATTGGATGGAAAAGCTGATGGAAACGAGGCCTGGCGTATCGCAGAACGGAGGAAACAGCCTTGTGTTCGACCGGCCACGGTCGAAACGGGATCCTGTTCATCGGGAGGGCTCTGGCGTACTTCAAAACGGAGGAAACAGACCTCCTACGGTCGAAACGGGGGTCTTGTTGATCGGGAGGTGTCGGATGAGGGGTTCCGGCAAAACCCTTAAGGTTCAAACTCTGGGGTGCGTGCGAAGATCTTTCCCCTACCGATCCATGCCCGAACGCCTCGTTGAGGATCTAAGCTAAACGATGAACAACACAAGGGACACAAGATTTATACTGGTTCGGGCCACCGTTGTGGTGTAATACCCTACTCCAGTGTGTGGTGTGGTGGATTGCCTTAGGGGCTGATGATGAACAGTACAAGGAAAGAACAGTCTCGCGAGAGGTGTTCTTGAGCTGGTGTGGTGGACTACTTCTCTCCGAGGGATCGATCCCCTTTCTACAATGGTGGCTATCCCTATTTATCGAGGCCCTGGTCCTCTTCCCAAATATTGAGCGGGAAGGGCGCCAACAACGGCCATTTTGAAGGGGAACATCCAGTACAAGTTATCTTGACTAAAGTTGGTCTTCGGCTGCCAAAGGCACTGGCGATGACGTTGTCTTGGCTCCACGGTGACCTCCAACCTGCCGCTCGGCTGGTCTTGGTCTCGTTGCACAAAAATGGTAACCTTTGCTTGATGCCTCGGTACTCCGCGCCTGTGCTTGCCCCCTTTGCACCAAAGAGGAAACAAGGACACTACACAGGCCGACGCCCCCCTGGCGCCCGCCTAGTCTCAATCGTCATGGCTTGCATCACGAGCACCTCAGGAGGCACCCTTGCCTTGATCTATCCGCCTCCTCGCGAGCCTTCTTGGTGAGGCCATTCCTGAGGAAGCCTTGCATCGTCCGCCCCGCGAGGCTTGGCCCCTCGCGAGGGTCTTGAGCTTGTGTTGATGAAGATACGTCGTACTGGGCCACCACTTGAGCCACGCCGTAGGCTGCAGGCAGGCAAGTCTGGGGACCCCCGTTCCCAGAATGCCGATAGTAGCCCCCGGGCCCAAGGCGCGCTCGGACTTGGCTTAGCAGAGAAGCGAAAGGGCAAGTGCGGAGCCCCGTGGGCCCCAACAGCGTATGGCCTTGGTCGCCGCATGGCGCCTGATTGGCCATGGGTGTCTCCGCTTCCCCACACTTTCTCGGCAACTGCCCAACTTGACAAGTCCCTGCATGCAAAAATGAGTCATGATTACCTGCGATCATGGAGGCCGACGGTTGGCCTCCTCTGGGCTATAAGTACGGAGGGGCGTGACCCTTCGCAGTCCATCTCTTCTTGCTCCGCTCCTTCTTCTTCGCTCCTCCTCCACCTTGACGCCAATGGCGCCGATCCGCCGGTTTTCAGCCGAGGAGAAAGGAAAGCCCCCCTAAGAAGGGCCCGACCCGCTCCCGCCGAAGAAGCGTCCGGTTCCCGGCTGCCATGATGAGGTCGCTCGGCAGGAGAGGTCGAGGCCTTGGTACGAGCGGCCATCCCCTGGGTTTCCGATGCCTTTGTACGCCCGGACTGAGGGCCCTAGAGAGAAAGACGCTGAGCGGCGCCGCCCGCGCCGCCGGCGACGCCAACGAATTGTGGCGGTGCGCACCATCGCTCCTGGAGTCCATGCCGAGGGCTTCTCTCGCCAGCTCGTGCTCCATGCCGCCATGCCTCCAAGCTCTTGGTTTCACCTCCCCCCTTCTTTTGCCTTCGATATGCCACCGAGGGGGCCTCTCGAGCTTTCGCTGCAGCACGCCGGCTGCATCACCCCCGCGACCGGAGCGGAGGTTGAGGTCGTCGCTTCGGGCAAGGTCTACATGACCCGGGGCTGGGGCGAGATCGCCCGGGTCTGCCAAATAGGAGGTGCCCTCGTGATTCATCTCAAATGCGATGACACATCCCTGATGTTCTTCAAGGTCTTCGACGCAGAAGGACGCCGGCTGGAGTGCTGCCCCAGAGGAGGCGACCAGGACGCCGGCTTGGCAAGGGCCGGGCCTGCCCTCCGCTTCCTCAGCAGCTCCTCTGGCAGCAACAGAGATGCCGGAGGGTCCAGCGACTCTCCCGAGCTTCTCGCGACTCCGGAGATGAGCGACATAGCTACAAGCCCCCGAGCTCGCGTCGTGCTCAGAGCAGAGCGGCCGCATCAGGCCGCCGACACGGCTGATCTGGATGGGGTTGGCGCCAGCGCTTGGTGGCCCACTGTTGATGATGGCGTCGACCATGGAGGCGCATGTAGTTAGCGTTCCTTAGGACTAGCACCTTTTGTTCCCTGCGAGGAATCAAGGAAGTACCCCGTGGGGGCATGTAAAGCGTCTGTTGTGTCTTTTGTTAATATCATCCTTATTATGGAGTGGTGCAAGATGCTTGTCCTGTTCCGGCTTGGTTCCCCTTTCTAACCTCGCGACGGCTTGATGCTCTACGCTGATAGGTTCTGGTCCCCAGGCAGGCTTCAGCCGTCGCTGGTATGCCAGGTCGCGATGCCGTGGTCAAGGCCAGGAGGTGAGCGGCCCGAGGTCCAGTAAGAGCCCCTAAGGCGCGATGCTCAGGAGGTCCCCTTTAGCGCTCAAGCAGCCGCCGCAAGGCGAGAAAGGAAGGCAGCGTCACTGTTACAGAGCTGCATTTAAGTGAGGGTTTGGCGTCGCATCGATTAGCTGTTCCAGGAGCGTGACTTATCTCGAAAGCTTGGAGCCATTCCTTTGCAAGGTGTCGGACCTGCGTGTCGGCAGTTGGGATGTTGCCGGGTCAGGCCTTCATGAGCTTCTCCTCCCTTCCCTGCACCCTCCTTCGTGCTCTACGTCCTCAGGTCCCAGCCCTCTTGCGATCTCAGCCGCCGCTGGTATGCCAGGTCGGGATGTCGTGGTCAAGGCCAAGGGGTGAGGGCTGGAGAGCCAGTAAGAGCTCCTGAGTCGCGATGCTCAGGAGCCCCCCTTTTAGCGCGCGAGCGGTTCGCACAGGTAAGAGAGGGAGAGAGCTTGCGACGGCCTGACCCACTCTATTCCTCCGGTAGACCCTATAAACCAATGCGATGGAAGCAAAGATTGCCATTACGATTGCCGGCCAGCCATTGGTTGCTCCGAGGGAGTGATGGGGGCACTAAGGGCCTGGTGAGGTAGCGCTTTGCGGGGCTGCCGCGGCTAGAGCTCGACCACTCAGATTTGTCGATGTTGCAGCGATGGACCCATGCACAAGCATCGTGCCAGAGCGAGTGGTTCCAAAGGTAGGTGCCAATCGAGCAGGCGATTATCACAGGCAGGTTAAGCATGAAAAGGAAAACCAACTTAGATAGATGCAGGAAAGACACATGCCACTGGGTCAGGCCTGAGCGGCTTGGGGATGATGCAGCCCGAGGGGTGCCCCAGCAAGGTAAACTAAAGAAATAAGCAGAACGGATACACGCCGCAGGGACGGACCCGCGCGACCTGGGAATGATGCAGCCCTGAGGGTGCTCCCAGCTGAAATGAAACTTGATAGACATCACCTGATATCATTCCAGGGCGAGTGTTGGAGTAGCTGACGATGCACGGCGAAGAAGCCAATCCTCACGAGCCTTCGGAGCCCTGAGCCTCGGGAGGCTCTGGGGGTCCGGGCGGCTCCTCAGGGTCCATCTCCATCTCCTCCAGGAATGCGCGATGCCTGGCCACGTGAGCCTCCAGAATGCTCCTCATTAGGCAATGGTAAGCAGCAACCGCGTTTGGCAGGCCGAAAGGCATGCAAACGTAGCTGTGAGGTGGACCCTCGCAATGTCCCACGTGCGAAGGCCAGAAGCGCTCCTGAGACGTGACCTGATTGAGCCCTAGGTAGTCGATGCAGACGCGCAGCCCGCCAACCTCGCCTAGATGGGGAGCTACACCGGGTAGGCGGCAGTTGCCGCGCATGACTCTTGATTCTTGCAGCTCCTGAGTAACCTTGGTGATGAACTCCTGAGGGTTTGGACCTCCTTGCCTCATGCCTTCCTGAGGGAAACATGCCACGAAGCACGCCTCCAAGTGGTGCCCGAGCGCCTCCCTCGTGATCTTGGCAAAGTCAGTGGCCCTCTAGGAGAGAGCCCCCAAGCCTTGCCCGAGGAGGGCGCCGAGCGCGCCTTCCTATGCGATGGAGGGAGGCGCCCCTTGGATGGGCGCAGATCCTGGCGTGGTGCCTGCCTCCTGAGACCTTGGCTGGGTGATGTCTTCTTCTTCTTGGGAGCTGCCTCGGGAAGGTTCCTACTCTTGCTGTCTGGGTCCTCGATTGATGCATCTTGAAAGGCGCACTCAAGAGAGCACACCGCATCCTTCTCTTCACAGGGGACCGTGATGACTCCGCCACTTCCTGGCATCTTGAGGACATTGTATCCGTGGTGAGTCACTGCCATGAACTTGGCCAGGGCTGGGTACCCGAGGATGGCATTGTATGGCAAGCGAATGTGGGCAACGTTGAAGTCGATGATCTCGGTCCGGTAGTTCTTCCGTTGTCCAAAGGTGATAGGGAGGCGAACCTGCCCTATCGGAGTGGTGGAGCCGTCAGTGACTCCTGAGAAAGGCTTGGTAGGCTGAAGCTGATCATATGGCACTTGGAGATTGTTGAACGTCTTGACGGACAGGACATTGAGTCCTGCGCCGCCATCGATGAGGGTCCTGGTAACTTGCACATTGTTGATGACTGGGGAACAAAGCATGGGGAGGACACCAGCTGTTGCCACACACTTGAGTTGATCCGCTGAGGTGAACGTGATGGTGCATGTGGACCACCTGAGAGGGTGCGTGGCCTCGAGCTTGGGGGGACCGCGTTCACCTCATGAGCAAACTGCTTGAATATGCGTTGGGAGGCTGGGGCCTGGGCACCTCCCAAGATGCAAGCGATAGTGCGCGGCTCCTGGAACCCCCAGCCCCCTCGTCCTGATGATGGTCGTCATTCCTTCTTGGTGGTGGTGGCAGAGGAGGAAGGCCTGCGTTGCCCTGCAGGCGATCCTCGCGAGGCTGATCCCTCCAAGCTCCCTCGCGAGGCTGGTTCTGTCGGCGGTCCTCGCGAGGTCGGTCATGCCACCCTTGGCGAGCAGTACAAAAAAAATACACTTCCGTGATGATACGTGTTTGTCACAGTAGGTCGCGTTTTTTGTCATGCATGTACATCCATGACAAATTTATGACAGAATCAAGATAGTCATACATGTGCTGTCGTAGAAGTGTTCCATGACATTACCAAAATTATCATCACAGAAGTGTCCACTTCCATGACGATAAATGGCACGTCACAGAAGTGCTTTCGTCAAGGGTGACCGACACGTGGCATCCACCGTAATGGAATGTCGTTAAGCTATCGGGTCGGGTTTTGGATCCGACAACCCGTTAACAGCCCCGACCAATGGGGATTTTCCACGTGTAAAATCATCATTGGCTGGAGGAAACACGTGTCGGCTCACCGTTGGGACAGATGTCATCCGCTCATTGGACCAAAGGCGCCTATGATACGGCGACACATGGCACGACCCAATAGAGGCCCATTTACAACCCTCTAACCCAGGTCCCGTTACGCCCTATCCAAATTAGGCCCAGTAGCGTCATCTGGGCCGTCCAATATGATTCATCCCGTTTTAACTTCCGGCCCATGTGTGGCCCATGACTTCTTTCGGCCCATATGAGGACCTTTGTAACTCTTGGCCCATTAACGAACCGTGGTGAAACTGGCCCGTAATGAACAATGTATCACTTTATACACATTAACGGCCCGTTATTCCATTGGGCCGTTTCCAGCCCAAGTTATCTTTCGGCCTTCTCAGGGCCCATTGATTCTTGGGCTCATTTGCAGCATTCAGTTACATACGGCCCGTTACTGTCATTTTCTGCTTGTGGGCCAAATTCAGCCCATCGTTACAGTCGGCCCGTTTGCGGACCGTTAATACATTGGGCCATTTTCATGTCAAAAAAACCCGTTGGGCTGTTTTCATAGAGTTATCAAATACGGCCTATTAACGGCCCGTTATGGTCCAAGAATAGTACGACCCATGATTGGCGAAATGATGATACGCCCCGTAGAAGGCCCATGGATCCTACGGCTCATATGAGGCCCATGGATAGTACGGCCCGTAGAAGGCCCATGGATCGCACGGCCCGTAGAAGGCCCATGGACCCTACGGCCCGTAGAAGGCCCATTGATCCCTAAGGCCCGTATAGAAGGCCGATGGATCCTACGGCCCGTATAGAAGGCCAATGGTCCTACGGCCGAACGAAGGCCCATGGATCATACGGCCTACAGGAGGCCCATGGTTACAACAGTCCGTGTGTTGCCATGATTATTTTGGCCTAGTTACCAAAAATAGCTACTGTGGCTACTAGAAAAACACAGAAAAAGAACTGCAGTGACTACAAGAAAACAACTAAACAAGACAATAAGGAAATAAATAAGCAAGCAATTAAGGCTAGCCTATTACAGCTATTACACATATTACATCCACTGGGCATCAAAGTTCGCCACCAGTGCAAATATAGGGAACAAAGCAGCATATTACATACACTGGCCGTCAAAATTGGCCACCAGTGCAAATAAACACGGCAGCAAAACAAGAGCATAAGTGAAACAACTTCAGAAGAGCTCAAGAAACGTTATCCTGGGTATCCACCATGCTGGCAATAAGCTTAGCAAGCTGATTAGCTTTGTCCTGTTCTGCGCTAAAATCCTCCAACGCTTGTTGTTGCACCAGAAAGTATGCATCTGAATGCTCCAGGGACTTCCGCAGTCCTTCCACTTCTTGTCGCAGCACAGCTGATCGATGTCTTTCAGCTTGTAGTTGAGACTCAAGAAACCGAACTGATTCAGACAGTGAGTTTGAATAGCTTGTGCAAGCGGTAGTGACCAGTAACTCAAACACTAAACCAAGACAAGACTTTGGGGTTGTCATGCTGTCTTCGGGATAGTCTTCCTTAGCTATTTTATCAGCTTTGTTGGAGACCAACAAGGATGTGTCACTATCCTGAACCTTATCTGCATTACTTCCTTTACCATTGCTTAATAAGGCACTCTTCCCCAATATTCTGGCAGCATTCTAAAAGAAGAAACAAGCAGACACATAACAAGTTTAGCATGTACTAGTATATGAAACTCATTTCGGTGAACCAGTTCATTAGTAAGGTGGACATGATTAAACTACCAAGTCTTCTATTGCCAAGTGCTAGTACATAATAAAAGCATCAAACAAATATATATCTATGTCCTATGGTCACTGCATTGTCTTGCCAAATCAAAATAGAGACACGGTTCAAATCATATCAGTTCAAGACAAAGCAGAAGTGAAAGAATACAAAGCGTGGGAAACTACACGGCACAACAAGATTTCAGATGGGTACCACGGGTCTACATGTACAACGACACTATTGGCTCTGTTGTGATGCTAGTAATGTGCATGATATGAAAGTCAACTGTATACACAATTGAAATTGAAATCAAAAGAGCTATTGATAAGAGCAAACCTGTTAAAGAAACATGCATGAACATACCTGTTGTGCCATTGGAGTTTCGATTGGATCCTTCAATTTAAAAATAAGTTTGTATCAGTAAATATAGTGATACAAGAGCAAAGCAATCATAGTTAAAAAAGGCGTGCCTAAGCGAGCGCTTAAGCGCACCTAGGCTCTAGGCGTTGGCAAAACGCATTGCGCATAACTACGCTTAATCTGTGCATAACTGCGCATAAGCATGCACTTTGGTCAGTAAAGTGCAAGGCGGTGGCAAAACACACAATTAACGCCTAGCGCTTTTTTGAACTATGATAGCAATGGAATCTTAAATTAGAACAGTTGTTCTTCAGGTTTAGGCACTTGTTCTACATGAATAGAGTACAGTAAGACGCAAGAATATAATACTTAAAAATAGAAAATGAGCTCATAGACCTTACCACATTCTTGGTTCGGGACCAGTACAGAACAAGGCGTTCCCAGTCATCGTCCAGTAAATGTGTCTCAGGAGAACGTAAGGGAATTTGATGAGTTTCTTTGCCGGTGAAGTACGTTTTATTCAGGTAATTCCGATACTGCCACCGAGCATTCTTGAAGATAGCAGAGGTATTAGCATAGGTTACCTCATCCTGAGTTTCCAAATCGGTCCTTCTCTATAGAGAAAAATGGGAAAATTTGCTATATTATAACCATCATGGAGGTAGGATGTATGGGACGAAGCAAAGTAATTGCCATGAATAACATTACTTACACATAACTCCTGGACAAACACCTGCAACTGGCATTTTCCTTCATCTTCAGTATAATATTTCCAAGATGGGAAGATACGAACATACGATTTAACAACATCAAATGCGATAGATGCTAAACTACGACTGGATGGTTGTGCTTCCTCCACAGGAATAGCCGTACTAACTGGTGGAGTTGGGGTTCGCCGTGATAGTACTGGCCCTTTGGGCACTGGAGCTGCCTTACTAACTGCTCTTGTTTGGGAGCTCTGTGGTGGAGATGGTGCTGTGTCAACAGGAACTGGGTTACTATCGGCTGGGGTTGGGGTTAGATTGGGTGAAGCTGGTTCTCTGTCCATCGCAGTAGGGGTACAAACTGCGAGAGTTTGGGTTATGTGTGGTAGGGATGGTTCTTGTGCATGTACAACCGGAGTGCTATCTCCACCAAGAGGTAGCATTGTTTTATTCGAAGACCGTGTTTTTATTCTGCTAGATACTGGCATCACCCGCTCCAATTCAAATGGCTGATAAACATGAAACATAGTTGAATGTACATACATTGTATGAGAGACAGATGCAATAGATAGTGTGGAAAAAAGAGGGCATGAAATAGTTGACATGTATATTGTTTAACTAAAACGGATAGCATGACATAATTTCACATATATGATGTCTATCTAAACTGGATAGCATAGCATAACATAATTCAAAGATATGATGAATAACTAAACAGGACCGCATGACATAATTCACCTACATGTTATATAAGTAATCAGGATCGCATAATTTAATTCACATATGTGATTTATATGGTAAACAGAGGGCATTCGATATGATGTCTGAACTAAGAACATGGTGTTGAATATTGTGTATATGATGTCTAAACTATGCAATGCAAGACACCGTATGCATGATATGAGTAGTATAACCGTGCCAAGTTAGAGCATACACCTCAGTTGGGGAATAGGACTGGTCATCTATCTCTGAATCCATCTCTGAGGAGCTATCATGACCCAACAAGAGATCTGCTTCGACAGGTAGCACTGTCTGCTCTGAAGGCCTTGTTTTCACTCCTGATTTTTCCATCTCCCACCCAAATGGCTGATTCACAGGAAGAGTAGTTTAATGTACAAACATTGTTGACAAATGGAAATGTAATGAAGAAAAGGATGGGCAAGATATCATTCAAATATATGATGCCTGGTTAAATAGGATGGCATTGCACATTTCACATATATTATGGCTGGCTAAAAGACATGAGACTGCATAATTCCCATATATGATACAGAAACTAAACAGGTGGCATTACAAAACATGTCTAAACTAAGCAGATGACATATATGATGTCAAAGGTAGGCGCTGCAAAGGCAACATATGCATGATATGACTAACATCATCATGCCAAGGTAGAGCAAACACCTTGGGGGGTAAATAGGAGTGGTCAGCGGTGTCTGAATCCGCCTCAGAACAGATATCTTCCTCTGGATTACAATCTAGAGAGGGGTGGGGAGGGTTTGCCATTGAACCCACCATGGAGCGATGTCTGCATGACATTGTATTGCCGCGCAAAATTCTTCTCTTTTTCTCTACATGTTCAGCATGACTGTGTACAATATCTGACATGCATACGAAAAAATATGGCGAGATTATGTAAGGAGAGCATGCAGAAATTTAGAGTGATGGTAACAACCAGTGGATGGATCCAAAAATAATGATAGCAGGCTGATGATTGCTTTAAATTAATAAAAAGATAGATGATGATTGCTTTACTATTTGTTTCCCACCCAAGATGAACAACATAGGCATACCCTAGGTGAACCAGATATTAGACAGACATACTATTCATTGCTGCCTCGATATGTGCCCCACAACTAATTTAGAACTCAAGTTTGAACATGAATTTGGACCTGAGTTGGGAGTCCAAGAGTTGAACAGGACGATAAAGTAGCAGGTAAGTTTAAGAAATGCATAACATAAGAAGAAACAAAAGAGTGCGACCTCTCTTGTGGACCCGTGTACTCCTCAGGTTCATCTGCTGAGTCGATGATGGTGATGCCATTGGGGTGGGTGCCGGCGGCAGGGAAGGAGATCTGAGGTGGTGAAAGACGGTCAGGAGTTGTGATGTCTGGTTTTGTGGATGCTTCTGTCAATGGAGCAGCTCAGGTGAGGTGGACGACGTCGCGGCAGGAGCAGGACAAACCACACAAAGTTTCCTTCGACACGTACTTGTAACTGAAGTAATTCTGTAAGGGCTCATTTGGCTTGCATGATTCTTAAAACGCAGGGATAGGAAAAACACTGGAATAGGATAGGAAAATGCACATGGTAAACAGAGCATTTGTAAACACAGGATTTCTGTAAACTTGGGTGTTTGGTTTACAGGAATTGGAAGAGCAGAGGAATGCAAAGAAACATGGCCAAAATAAAGAGAAATCATATGAAAGCGTGTACAGATAGAATGTTATTCTGGCACTAATGCACTTGGTCTTGTTTTCATGCATAGGATTTTGAAAAGTAGGTCCAGGTGGATGTTTTGCTTCATTCCTTTCAACAAAATGCATGAATAATTGAATAGTAGAGTTCCATTGGAAAATTCCCTATTGCTATGTTTTTCCGTTGAACCAAAATAGCGCTAATGGATCGACGTGAATGTATAGTAAGAAGTGATGCAACAAGTGTACAACCTCTTTGCCGTAGCCGTGTCGACCTCAACATCACTGGGTTGGTCGCTGAAGCAGTTGAGGCAGAGGTGGCTGTCGGAGGTGCGGAGGAAGATCTGAGGAATCTGTAGACGGTGTCCAGGGCACTGCTCTATTGTGATGGATCATTCTGTCATTGGAGCAGCTCCGGTGAGCCGTAAGACGTCAAGGCTGAAGTAGCACAAGACAGACATCGTCAATCTCAAGTGGGATTCTAATAACATCTCCAATAGATGACGTAAAATGGATGTAAAATTAACTTCACCAAAAACCACCTGACTACAACAGATGAGGTAAAAACTGTTGACTCTGAACTTAACTGTCGAAACTGAAGTTAACTGTGGAATCTGAATGCTACTATCAAAACTGAACACAATGGTAGCAGAGAGGCACTTGACATGTAGTTTAGGGAGGGCATGCAGCTCATCTTCAACCTGCACCCCCTGAGCCGCCAGCCACCACCGGCCGAACCGCCGGCCCCAGCGCCGCCTCGCCGCCCCGAAACAACTCACCACCGCCGCCCCAGCCAGCCCTCTAGGCCCCCCGCCCCCACCCTGAACCCTAAGATAGATAGCGGGGTACCTCTCCGGCGAGCCCCTGTCCCCATTGCGGGTGGTTCTTCCTTAACTCCGGCGAGCCCCCCCAACCCCTGAAAATCGACTGACCCAAAAGTTGATTCAGTCGACTGAACTGTGGCTTAATCAGAGCAGAGCAGCAGCAGCAGCTGGGCGAGCGATCGATCAAGAGAGAGCCAAAGCAGCAGTAGCAGCAGCGTGAGCGAGCGAGCGAGAGCCAGAGCAGGAGCAGCAGATCTGGCTGGTATGGCCGCCGCCGCCGAAGGGGCCTCGCACTGGGGGAGAGCCGCCGTGGAGATGTCGCCCGCGGCGCTGGCTTCAAGGTAGCCACTCCATGGGGGTGCGGGATGGAGCACCATCGGCGCCGGGAGGTCGAGTTAAGGAGAAGGTGCGATGCGATGAGTGTACAACCTCTTTGGTGGCGCCGAGTAGGCCTCGACTTCGTCCGAGGAGTCGGTGAGGATGTTGCGGTTCCGGTGGAGCAGGTTCAGGCGGCGCTGTGGGGATGGAGCAGCTGCGATAGACGAGGCGATCGTCAGAGCAGCTCCTTGGAGGTGGAGGACGGGGCGGCTGAACCGGCGGGACAACGAGATGGACGACAGATCCTCATCCGGGGAGGTGGACGAGGGACGTCGAGCTGTTGCGGTGGACGACGTCGTCAGGGAAGAGGCTCCGGCTGGGCAGCGTGACGTGGCGGACGGAGGAGGGTGGGGTTTCGCGGTTGGAGCGGAGAGGTTATGGCGGCCTGGGATTTCGAATGGCGAAAAGGGGGCGATGGGAGGGGGTGAAGCATGACTTAGGGACGCACTTGTCCAAAATGTAGGGTGTGTTACAAAAGTACCCCCCACCGATTTGAACTAGCGGCCCTTTCGTCTCAGGGTTAGAAGGGGGATTTCGCGTGTCGGGATTTGGCAGCTGGAGGGAGTTTTCGCGCGCGTTGTAATTTCGGGATAGCAAGGCACGGGTTGTGAAGGCGCCGGTTTTGGGAGCACGATATGTGAATTTTCGGGATATAACAAGACGAGGGTTGAATTTTAGGGACAAGCCTAACGTGTAGTAATATTGTACTTGTACGTATCAAATCAATTCACACTTCCCTCAACCAAAAAGAAAACGAAAAAAATAAAACTATTCACACCACACAAAGAGAGAGTCTTGCCCCGTTTTACTATACAAATGCTATTCAAAGATACTCCATCCTTCCATCTATATAGGGCCTAATGCGTTTTTTGATGCTAACTTTGACCAAATATTAGAGCAATGATATATGACATGCAACTTACACAAAGCACACCGTTAACTTTGTCTGTGAAAGTTTTTTTCAATGATATAATTTTCACATTGTGCATGTCATGTACTATTAATGTTGTCAATAGTCAAAGGCAGTCTTAAAAATCTCATTACGCCCTATATAGATGGAAGGAGGGAGTATGAATCCATGTTATGTACGATTAATTTTTTCGCTTGCTGTATAATGCATGTAACCTACTCATACCAACATTTTAGTGCATTCCAAATGTCTATATTACCGCTGCAATTCGAACTAAATTTGAATTCGTTTCTCTATTTCAATAAGAATCTACAATCATGATTGTTGCCAACTTCAACCATCATTTGTGTATTACCTTAATAACACACCACATGATTACTATAGACATAGATATGAACTATGTGTACTACATGAACTCAAATTCTATTTTTTGAATACACTTGATGCTGATTCCAAATAATAGTACATTTGATGTACTAACTATATATTCATAATCTAAACCATGTTCCATAAGTACACCGTGTTTATCACACAAAGTATAGTGCCCCGCCCCCTACATTATGACAAGTTTTTAGACCTGAGTTGCAAAAGCTACACATTAGCCCAAATTATAATCAATTTTCTACATTATGATATCTTCTTCAAGTATCCGTATCCACCTTTTTATAATGAATTATGATCTTTGTTCGTCTTTTACACCTTCACGATCCTCTTCTATTTGTAGCTAGCTAGCGCTAACTTTCTATCATGCATGCACATGCCCGCCCCCCTCACACACCCTTAGCGTCCCCTCCATCGCGCACGTTCATTATTTCTCTTTAGGTCGTCCACCAGCGGTGTGTGTAGGCCCCCGGCTCCTTCTTTCTGGCACACACCGGTCGATATACCTCTCTAGCCAAGTGTGCCTACAACAAACACATATATACTTCCCCTCTTCTCTTCTCACCATCCATGCCCCCATATGTCCAATACGATTCCATGCAAGTGCACACTCCCGCCCCTCTTTTCATTAATCACATGCTCGCACACTCCTCCCCCCTCGACATGGTAGGCCTATCGCACCACCTCTTAGCCACACCCTCCCCCCTGTCTGCCTCTCCGGACCTTATTTGCTTCCAAAACATGCATGCGTGTATATGAACTGATGTCCCTACATATAGCCAGGTCGACTATAATTCATTTTCACCAAGCACCGATACACTTACCTCACTAGTTATGTCTCTCCTTTTCTCGGACACACGACGGTTGATCTTCCTATGTAGTTACGTATGCTTACCATAACCATATCTTCTCCCCTCATCATCCTTGAATACCTCCCGACCCGTCTCTCACACGCACGTGCATAGACAGACAGACATCCCCCGCCCTCTCTTATTGATATTGCACTCATACCCTCCGTTTGTCTAGCAGGCCTCTCCCACCATTTGTGAGACGCCACTCCACCACCAACCCTCCGACGCTCTACCTTTGTCTTTTTCCCAACCTTATTCCTCTGCTACACATATCCATGGATGTCGATCGATCTCCCTCAATATATAGCTAGGTGTCTCTCCTTCCCCACACATATACTAGTCGACCGGTCTCTACCCCCCCCCCTCCACACACACACACCGATAGTCGAACATTGTAGGTAGGTATCCATGCCACGGAGAAGAACTGCATCTCTGCCCTCTCAAATTCCAGTAGGCCAGCCGCCCTGTATCTTTGACGTGGGCAAACACAAATTCGATGGCACTCATTATCGATCGCGCAGCCACACACTTCATCCCTGTTTTCAATTTTATCGATATCTCACGTCCATGACTCTGTTTCCCACACATTGCATATGTTACATTTTTCTGATTGAGATATCTTCAACATGTTGCCTCTGTTTCGCACAAACCATCTCTCTCATACCCACCCATGTACGTACCTGCACCTAAAGAAGAAGTGCAAGCAGGACGAACGTACTCAGGTCTCGTTTCCGGCCACACCCGCGTGGTTACACTGTGGAGTTCGTTTCTGTACGAAAAGGCAGCCCACGTGATAATTTGACGCGTGTAGCGGTTGTTTACTCAAAGGAGGGTCGGGTACCACGCCTAGAATATAAAACGATTGCCATGGGGAAAATGAAAAAATGGGTTTGTCTCTCGTGAGTCTCGTCACACAATCTCACACAAGGCCTCCGGGGCCTCTCTCTCTCAGCGTTGGTCAGTGATCCGGCCGCATCCCGTCCGCCGGCGGAAAGGGTGGATGTGCATCGTCTCTCCGTTCGACGGTGTTGAGGTAGCTCGTCTCGATCTACGGCACCCGCCGTTCTCTCTGACCAAGCTCCAGCGCGGTAGGGCCTTCGCCACTTGCTTGCTGCCGCTGTATGGGCAGATCCCGGCCGCCGACGCCCTCCTAGTAACATCCCGACGACCCTCAGGTAGAGCTTCCTCCGGCCTTGCTGCACTGCTCATCTTCCCACGTTGCTGCATGTGGATCTTATTTAGTTGTTTGCTTAAATCGTATCTCGGCCGGCGTACTTTCCATCTTGCAATATCGTCCTCAAACCATTTTTGATAAACCACCATGTGCTATCTTTCCCTTTTTACATGGAACATGCTTCTTTTTTGTCGGTGTATGTGTCTTCAACTTGTGTTATTGGGCAGTAATTGTTTCCTTTCGACCTCCTTTTGCAAACAGGGCTATCCATTTTCACCTCGTTGCTATTGCGACCTTTTGGTGAACTGCACAAATCACTTTTCTGAAGAGTGTTTTGTGAAGTTCCGCCAAAATGTCACACGGGCAACGTTTTCACATTTCTGTGGGACTGCGGAAAGGGAGATTGGTTTTGCTATCCTCCTCATCCAACTCCGTGCCTAATCTTCTCCAACAATAAGTTAGTCCTAAACAGAGATCGTAGAGGTGATCGGCTTCTATTTATGTGTGTTATGTTTCATCATCTAGTTCCACTATTATTGTAATCACACTGACTAGATATCTTTGCAAACAGGGATGGTCTGCCCGATTTTAGTGGAGCTGCACAAAATGATCGGATTGTGGTGTCCTTCATACACCTCTTTTTTGGCTACAGAGCTGGGTGAAACTAGTTGCCAAGCAATGAACACTGTGACAAGGAAATGGAGCCATGCCTACGAATAACATCAATCAATTATATTTTTTTCTTTATTTGTACACCTTCTCACAACTTTGTCTTCAGTTGTGATGTGAATATTGGCGCTGATCTGCGAACCATTGAGATGCATTAGCCATGGTAGTTTCATTTGTATTTGATGGAATGTTGTAACGAGATAATCTTGAGGGAAAACACATGAATCCTAAGTTGAAACCTTTTTTTTCCTGCGGGAACCAGGGTTGAAACCTTCATAGCATCACAGTACAATTACATCAAAATTATGCGTACATATAAAAAAATCATGAAGGATTGATAGCAATGCCAGAAACAATTCAACTTCGTTTCACCGACATGTTGGACATCCTTAATCCGGCTCCACCTGCCATGCAGCAATATTGAGTTCACAACACAACTTCAGGGAAAGATTCACCCTGGTTATTGCACCGCAGTAGTAATGACTAGTGAGCAGTCAAATCACAGAGCCCCACCTTCACCATAGTAAGTTGCTCAGACGAAGCAACCATCATTACTCTGTTCCTTGAATCCGCTGGTACTCCCATATTTCCACAGTAATAAGTTGCTCGGGCAAATCAACCATCACTATATCCGCTCAGGTGTGATGACCACAGGAGCTATCCATTCAGATTGCATGTTAAAAAAAATAAAGGTCGATAATTAATGCGGCAAACTTTCAAAAAAAAACTAATGCGGCACCTCGGGCCAACGCGGCCATATCGCATTTTGCATGAGAAATTACACACCATGTTTCGTTGACATGTGGTCCTGTTCCAACATATCAGTGAGACGACGGCGAGTAGTAGGAGTATTTTTGAACCGACGTGTAGGCCGGGGCGCCCCTTCGTGAACCGTGGCAAACTGGCAACCGTCCACCGACTCTTCGCCTTTCCCTCTCGATTTGGAACTGCTGTCGCACGCTCTTCCTCTCCCTCCTCCATTTTCCTTCAGCCCTTCACGCTTTCTTCTGCCATTGTTCGATCGTCTTCTCCATGGAGGGAACAGAACGGAAACGACCCCGTTATTCTTGCCCCGATCTGAAAGATGACATGGTGGAGGAACTCATTGATCGGTGCGATGTCATCCCCTCGGCTAGCATGGCAGGTTTGTTCAAGCCCATTCTTGACTCAACTAATAACATCATTACAAGGAACCCAAGAGTCAAGGAACGGTTTGATCTCCCCTATCTTCTTTGCCGTGACCCTGATGACTGGCGCTGTCATGATGGAGGCCTCGCCCTGTACAAGTTGATGCCGCTTGATAATGATACATATGATGTTAAGATGCCATCTCTTGAGGGTAAGGCTTGGGCAGGCGCAAATGGAGATTGGGTTGTTTACATTGGGTCCATGCGAGTGGGAACTTGTGAATGTGTATACTCGTGACCGGGTTCCACTTCCAAAAATCTCAGTAGACTGCCCAGAGGTTGAGCACACCGGTATTGTGCGCATGTTCAAATACAATCATGGTGACTGTCTTCTACGGAAGATAGCAATTTCTCGAGTTCCCACCCGCTCTTGGAATTACAACAACTATGAAGTTGTTGCTATCTTCGACAAGCTTGTTGCCGTTGTTGCTGGTTTGACTCGATGGACATTGCTCAAAAATCAGTTTCTGTACACGCATGAGTATTGTGATGCAATTCAATACGAGGGCCTTGTGTTTGCTGCCACCACTCGTGGCACTGTTTTTGCATGGAATCGTTATGATTTCAGTACGTTTGTCTTCCACCGTAATTATAATTGTTTCATCCACATTCATGCGGGTTAGCAAGTTTCCCTTTACTAATTAACCTTCTTCTTGTGTTTCCAAGGTCCTGTGAACATTCCACCACCTATACTTGAAAATTTTTATAACCAAGGGGGAGATGACGATGGTGATGATCATGAGCATGAGGACGAACCGCGCCCATATACTCGTTGGCGCCTGGCAACTAATTCCGATGGATCACCTCTTCTCGTGTGTATACAGCCCACTGATGATGTTACTGCTAAGGAAGCAGGTGTAGTCTCCCATGGTCGCACTCTCTGGACCTATTCCAACACCCGTTGTATGGTATTCAGGATGGATACTAGTGTGCTAGCACCAACACCTTCTCCCTGGTACAGAATTGATAGTCTTGGAGAAAACTCGCTCTTCCTTGGACAAAACTATGCGATGATGGTGAAAGGCGATCCAACTGCTGTTGATACAATGTTACTAGCACCATTTATGAGAAGCAACTGTGTCTATACCTTAGACATTAGCGTGGTTCCCTACCCTGGTACTGATATAGTAGTCCGCTTCAGCCTAGATGATCAGTCATGCGTTGGTCTCGAGATCGACAATAGATGCCCCGTCCCAGAGAATCACTTGTGGTTCAAAGCAAGCATTTCCAACACCGAGGAATGGTTGAGTTGAAGTTCATTTCATTGTTTGTTATTTGTTGTGTGGTGAAAACTTTAGTATTTATAATGTATCCTCGTTGTCGATGTGGGTTGATGACCTGTTGTATGTAATAAAATGATATGCCTGTGACAAACTTACTAAATTTATGAATGGCTTTCGAGTTGCTTCTGTGAGTGAGTGGTGCGACGAGGCAAAAAAATATTTTCCGAATACATAATTGTATGTGCATTGCAACAGGTTATCGGATGAGGCCAATCAACAATAGTAGTACACTATTTGTACTAGCTTCACATGCTTCGCGTGTCGTGTGGGTGTTTTTACTGTATCCATATTGTACTATGTAACCAGCACCTCGAATCCTCGATACTAGTACTATATAGTAAGTAGTAGGAGTAGTAGGGTGGCATGGGCCAGAACAAGCATTCACGTTCAGGAGTACGGCACACGCCACCAGCACAACTTCCATGTGACACCATATTTCTTGGAGTTCGTGCTAGAGCAATCTCTTCAACCTCATCGTTTCTCTAACTCAGCCATCACGCGGCGGGCGAGGTGGGGGTTTGCCGATAGTCGGTTTCCTCAATTGCGGTCCCACTTGTAAGGCCAACTCCAACGCTCTATCAATATATGGATGTACTCTTCTTCCCAATACAAAAACTTGCATCCATTCTACTCCCTCCATTCTACTACCTCCGTCCTGGTTTATAGGTCCCCTTTGTAGTTTGTGTCAAATTTTGACTAAAGATTTAACTAACAAAATGTTAATGCATGTCAAGAAAAATTATCTCATTGGATTCGTATTTGAACATAGTTTTAAAAAATATAATGTTGGTGACATGCGTAAACATTTTGTTAGTTTAATCTATGGTCAAAATTTGGCATGAAATATAATGGGGACCAATAAACCCTGACAGAGGTAGTATTTGTCAAAATATATATGTATCTAGACATGTTTTAGTATATAGGCACATCCATTTTTGGACAAATGGAAGTCAAGTATTTTGGAATGAAGGGAGTACACAATAAATTTTTTAAGTTAGCACAACTAGTCTAATCCGAGAGCACAACCGAAGATTTGGTCGGGTTCTTCCTCCTTTTGCCGACACGTGGGACATCCAGCATCCAGGTCGTGTCATGAAAGAAAATAGAGTGGTAGTTGATAAGTTGAAGCCACGAGATGTGCATCTTGGGTTAAACTGTAAATAGAATCTTACTACTCTTGAGTAACTCCAAAAGCGGCCACCGAAGATCTTTCCTGGATTTGTTTTTCATCACCAGCACGTCGAGGTGAAAGATGTGCAGGTTCAGTGGGTTCTCTTGTGTTTTCACTGACATGTGGGGCCGCATGTGAGCAAACAGACGGTGGGCTCCACGCGTCCGCTGGCTGGCTGAGAAGAGAGATAGAGGAGGGCTGAGCACGGACTGTAGGAAATTTTTTCTACGTAACCAGCACCTTGATATTCGCGTGTGGTTGTTTCTAGAATAAAAAAAAGGAGGTACCTCTACTTATGTTACTCCCACTACGCCTAGCCTAAGGTTAGTAGGTGACCTTGCGCTTGGCTCTTCGCCTCTTCCGGAAGTCGATGGTTCTACAGTAGTGCTTCTGGCAATCTGACACCAAATGAACTGCTGCACGTCCACCGCTTGTAAGCAAAAGTTTCTCCTCGTGCTGCGAGCCACCGCGCACGCGTTGGCAAGGGAGAAGGCATAATCAAGCTTCTCGTCATTCTGCGAGTTGATGGGACACATCAAAGTTATTTACTAGTAGTACGTACTCTCTCCAAAAAAGGGCTGACCATGTCATTGCTACCATCCCATGCTCCGTCGTTGAGTACATGCACTATTCACGTGCCATTCACGTGCCATCGAGGAGAAAAAATATTGCGTAGGTGCCATCGAAGTGCATGACTCACTTACGGAAAAGGGTTTCCCCCCGCTTTCCCCCCGCACGACTCACTTACGCACTGCTTATCTGATTATCTCCATTTTCTTGCATGACACGTGCACCTTGATGCTAGATGTCTCGCGTGTTGGGAAAAGGATGAACAAAGCTCACGTAAAAGAAAAGAGTTGAAGAGCATAGATTCCCGACGACCGAGGAGGAGCAAGGAACCTCGCGGTGGAGCGTCTGCAAGGAACCTTGCGTGTTTTCCCCTGTTTTTTGCCGCCTGCCCACCTATAAACAACTAAAAGAACATGAACTTTTTGCTAACCACTAGAAACGGTACATCAGGATGCTAAGTTGAAGATGTTTTATACTCCCTCCGTTCCCAAATATAAGTCTTTTTAGATATTTCAATAAGGGACTACATACGAAACAAAATGAGTGAATCTACACTCTAAAATATTTACACAAGCCAATGCAGTAACTCCATCCGATCCAACTCATGCACATATGCGCACAGCATGGAGCACACAACGCGCGTACACAAGACGTGCATGCACACACGCTCGGCCATAGAATGCACGTGAATAACACATGCATGCGCACACACTCGGCTGCATGGAGGCATGCGCCATCCGCGGCGACGTCCGGTTCGTCGTGCTACGGCGAAGCTCGCCCGCAACGGCGCATACGCATCTCTTGCAGCACCTCTTTGTCGTCGTTGCTCAACTACTAGTCGGAGATGAAGATGACCGCAACCTCGGCCTTAGAGCTAGCACCGATGGAAAAACACGCACGCTACACGCACACGAGCACGTACGGAGTGCCCACGACGTGGTGGTGGTGCGTCCCCAGTCGCCTCTACTCCTTCTGCGCACGTTGTCTATCAAGGCGGCTGCATGCTAATGATGATGTGGGTGAGATCTTCTAGGACTCAGATGATGACGAGGAAAATTATGAGACACAAGGTGACGTACAGCGTCAAGGTCCACGATCAAGGGGGTGCTAGCAAGTGCTTAGATGTGCTTAGAGCAAGTACAATAGAGCTGAGTCAGCGGGCTATAAGGAATAAACAGTAGTATATTTCTGCTTAGTTGGAGGAAAGAGAAGAGGAGAGAGAAGGTAAGCGGGCTCTTCATGAAGAGCCAGCTCTAGCACGTGCTCCTAGGCACTTTGTACATGTTGACTATAAGATGGGTTGTAGGCTTATAGCCAGCAGCTGGCTATACTATTAATGTTCTTTAGATGAGGTTCTAAGTGCATTAAATGGCTTAGTAACTCAAGTGTTCAATGCATAGGTGCTTAGTTTATTGGTGCCACATCATATTTTATGCCTACGTGGCAGGCTTAGCAGCTATACATGGTGGAGCACTGGGAGAGGCCAAGGCTGGTCATAGTGGGGAGTAACTTGTACTGTAACATATTACTATGTTACTCTAAACATCTCTATAAACCGGAAAGGAGGGAGAAGAAACATAGACTAGTGTCATATGCAGAGTATGGGAGCACATGATATTTCCCCGTCCGAACCGATCCCAAGTTGGCTTCTCACCTTCTTGGCCCAACAAAAACCCCTCCCCCCTCCCGCGCGCGCTTCCCGCCCAGCGCCAGCTGAGCCCGCCGCTCCACATTGATGGCAAGTCAGGCGACACGGCCTCTCACTGCTTTCGCCGTTGAAGCGGCACGTTGACCGAGGGCACCGCCTGCTGCACGCCCGGCATTTCAGACTACATAGTGGATAGTAACTTTTAGAGCAAGTACTATAATTAGATGACATAAGCAGGCTATAAGGATTTAAATATAGTATTTGTGCTTAGTTGAAGGAGAGGGAAGAGGAGAGAGAAGAGAAGCGGATTGTAAATGTGTAGCCGGTTGTACTCCAACATACTCTACTTTGTGAGACAAAAGGTGGGGCCATTATTAATGATATTGTATTTATACTAAAGGGACTAACGGACGCCTTAATTACTCTGTTTTTTTTTGAGACAAACCTTGGTGGGGCTATTATTGACTCTTTTTTTGAGCTATTATTGACTTGGACGTGGGGTTTGGGGGCCAAAGGCCTACTGTTATACTCTGACCTGACATGCTCTACCCTAGCCGCCGCTGTATCATATGGTTTCGCACCGTTCCAGATCTTAGCGCCGCCACGCAATTCTTCTCCAGCCCTCCTTCCGGCGTGCACCGCGAGAAGGGACAACAGTCCTCCGATCCCCGCCTTTTGTGATCCTGTACAGGTGAGGGACGATCAGGTTTTTGGGGAGCACACTCCTGTGACTGCTGCCAGCGATGACTTCCTCAATGACAGCCTTCTTCCCCGACCTCGGTAACCTCTTCATCAACGACATGAGTGACAACATCAACCACATCGTTCTGCTCCCGCTGTATAGTATGTGATTCTGTCCTCCTGGTTTAGTCCGCATCATTACTTTGATGTTTGCAATTGTCATCATGATCTATTTACTGCTGATTCGGATTAAATCTCATACTAAATTGCTCATATATTCAACAATCCAATCCAAAAACCTGATCACAGACAATTTACTCCGAGTGGTTTTGCTGCGCTTTTGAAGCCGCCTACTTTTAAGGGGGTGCAATATAAAAGGTGGCGCACAAGAGCAGTATATTGGTTTCAGATCATGTGCTGCTATGATGCCACTAAGGGTAAACCTGAGGGTGATCTTAATCCTACACAGTAGGAAGCTTTTCAGAACATGGATACCCTCTTCAAAGCCGCCCTGCTGAGTGTTCTTGACGATTCCATTGTGGATTCGTATATGTTGTTTGACAGCGGGAAAGACATGTGGCCTGCGCTCGAGGCCACGTTTGGGCCTTCGGGCGCTGGCAATGAGTTGTACGTCATGGAGCAATTCTGTGACTACAAAATGACTGATGAGCGCTCTGTTGTTCAGCAGACTCATGAGATACAGTCACTCTCTAAGGAACTTGAATACTTTAAGTGTGTGTTGCCGGAAAAATTTGTTGCTGGGACCATCATTGCCAAGCTTCCACCTTCGTGGAACGATTTTGCTACTTCTCTGAAAAAACAAGAGACATGAGTTTTCTGTTTTGGATCTCATTAGCACTCTTGATTTTGAGGAGAAGGCGAGAGCAAAAGACACACATGCTCGGGTCGCCGAGGGAGCTTCTAGTGCCCACATGGTACACGAGAAGAACTTCCAGCCCAACCAGCCCCAAAACAACAAGAACAAATCTCAGGGGAAAGGCAAGTTTGATGCAAAGAACAAGCCGTCACATTCTACCAACTTCAAGAAGAATTCTCATAATGGGAAGGGATACAAACCTCAATTTTGGTAGCACCGCACAAAATTTATATGGCTGCATCTACCTTCTGTCAGCTAACCTCATGGTGCTCCAGGTATTCCTACATTTGTAACTAGGTACAATGACCACCGCAAGATGAACTTAGCTTATTCGTACGTTGACTTGCTGAATGCAGTGCGAAATTATCCTGTCATGTGTGGAGGCGCAAACAAGCAGTGCAGCCGAAGGTGGAAATCAACCAAGGACTTATGAAATTATATGTAATCTTCCTCAGGCAGGTCAGTATCCCCTTCGTCCAGATGATCGTGTTTTGTCATGCCGAGCTATTGATATGTGCTACTGTTTTGCAACACCGTTTAAGTATAGCTACTGTTTTCCTATCTTTTCAGATTCAGGACAATGAATATGATATCAGGGGAAATGCACAATATGGACCCATGTTGAGTCATCTCTATTGCCTCATGTGTTTGCTGCAAATGTGTCAGCATCAATTGCAAGATAAGGCAGCTAGCTAGCTGTGGAGTTGTCAACATGCTCAAAGTGCTCACAACATTGAGAACAAACAAGCATGCCTAGGAAATTAATGCGTGCGCAGGGAGGCCCTTTGCTCAGAGAAGCATCAACCGATTTTCTTTATTTCCACACCTTGTCACAGTTTTGTATATTGGTTATAGTATGGTGAATCATTGAGATGCATAGACATGCTGAACTTTTGTTCTTCTGAATGTTAGTTTAATATGAGTGTCTGCATCTAGTACCGCATCCTCTAATTTGGTGGATGCACACAGAGAAAATAAATCTCATTAATTTACTCCATAACCACCCTATTAAATAGGCCTAGTAACAAACCAGGCGCATGCAGTGGCCGGCGGGCACATGCATCCTGCATGCATGGCCAGTCATGCAACAACGCAAAAGAAGAGAGCGGTTCTTGGGAAAAAGCGAGTAGTTAGTGCAGCGGGCCTTATAAACACGAACAACTCACTCTCCTACTTCCGTCTCCCCACCCAATTCCCCCTGCTCCCCAATCTTCCTCACTCGTCCAGAAAACCCCGCTCACCTTCTTCCTCACTCGTACAGAAAACGCATGCTCCTCTTCTTCCACTCCTATAGAAATCCCCAGCCCTCCTTCTTCCCCACTCGCACTGCCACTAGGCTCGTCTCTGGCAACTCTGCTCAACCCCGTGAGCTCGGCACGACGCCCACAAGGAAAATGGAGTCGGCTAGCCCCAGCGCCAAGAAGATGAGTCTCCCGCCAGCGGCGACTTCGGTTGTAGATCCCGC
>NC_041383.1:119426132-119479938 GCF_002162155.2 Triticum dicoccoides
ATCAGCGATCTCCCGGACGTCATCCTTGAGGAGATCATCTCGCTTCTCCCCACGAAGTATTGCTGCCGCACACAAATCCTCTCAACTCGGTGGCGCCCTCTATGGCGCCCCGCGCCCCTCAATCTCGATTGTCGTCAGATATCTGTCCTTCCTGAATTTGATCTCATCAGAGCCATTGTCTCTTCTCACAAGTAGGGCCCCGTTCAATGCTCTGCATCCCGACAAGCTACCTGCTGTCCATACCCGGCAAGGTGGACCCTTGGCTGACATCCCCTGAATTCAGAAAACTCCAGCAGTTTGAGTTCTACCATTACCACGAAAGTTTCATACCACGAACATACCAAGAATTCGTGCCCACACCACCATTGTCCATATTGTGGTTTTCCTCCTCTCTCCACACCGCCACCTTCGCCCGGTGCCATCTACCAGACGATCTGGTACAAATGCTTCAAATCCCACTACTAAATTTTTTTCGCTTGTGGTGGTTTATCTGTCGGAGGCCTCACTGCACAGCATCATCCACTCCAGTTGCCCTGCCCTGGAGCGCTTGCTCATTGTTTTGGGAATAGAAATCGGTATCAGTTGTCTCCAAATAAAGTCGCCTCACCTTAAAAGCATTGGAATTTGTTTTGAAGGACAACAGCTCATCATCGAAGATGCCCCTTCACTTGAAAGGTTGCTCCTTCATAATTGTTATACACCTTTAGAAATAACTGTCATCTCTGCGCCCAAACTGGAGACCTTGGGTGTAATTCGTGACCCGTTTAATAATCACAAGGAGTTGGTGTTTGGCTCCTCACCTTTTCAGGTACCGTATATTATCATCTACACATTTGTAATCATATGCTGCATTTTTCATTTGTGCGCATAATTTTTATATCATCTTGGAGTACACTTTGGATACTAATATTATGTTATATGCTCAATGAGGAGTTCGTCCATTGATAGCCTATCAATGCTGCTGGATTCTGTCAAGATCATATATATCAGAATGTATAGTTTGATCTGGACATAATTATTGGCTTGTTGCAATGCTTTCGATCTCTGGAGAATTTATACATAGAGGTGATGATTTCATGGACATTGAAAGCCCGTATATATTGTACTAGAATTAACTGTTCAGCTGTCATTCTTTCAACATACTCTTTTTTCAGACCTTAACTGTTTTAAATCTTCATGTCTACTTAGGCAGAACCACATGGAGAAAAACATATAACCAATCGTTGGCGTAATAAGCACAAGGATTTTCTCAGTTCTCATGACATTCGTTTGAGGACAATAACGATGGGACGATATGCATCCAACCAGGCAAACAGAAGCTTTGTCACATTCTTCTTGTTGAATGCGAGGTTACTATTGTCCATGAGGCTTAATTTTTACAGCAAGAGATTTCTCACGGACGAACATGTTGAACAGCAAAAAAAGAAGTTTCAGGTGGACTAATGGGCTTCTAAACGTGCTCAGCTTCTATTTACAACAAGTTGTAGACATCCTAAAATAAATTTTTTTGCACAGGATGTTGATTTTATGGATCAGACCGATCCATTTGTTTGTGACTGCAAAAAAGAGTGGTTGGGTTAGATGTTACTGTCATGTTCAATCTGGGTTTTGTCTAAAAATTTGATGAACAATTAATCCTTGGGCTTTTTGTACCATTTGTATGCTTGACTTGCATGTTGTTGCCCTCGTACTCCCCTCCACCTGCCACTACACTTCTGCATCTTCCATGGCTGCTGTTCGTTCCTGTCCGAGGCCTTGCCGTCGTTCTCCACCTTGGTTAGCTCGCTGTGCTCGCCGCCATCTGGTGTGGTCAACATGGTCAACAACCAAGAGGAATCAGGAGATGACTGTACGTGGAGAGGCTGACAGTAGGGACCCACCAGGGTCATTGCATTTCGCAAGCAGGTGCCTCGTTATTACAAGCCAAAACAATACTTCCTCCTAATTGCTTGACAACTAGGTTCCACGCCATTGTCAATGTAGTCAATAAACGAGAAAATTACACAACGAGCGGATAACACCAGGGACCTAGCAGCTCGCCCAGTTGTTTTTCAGTTTCAAAGACGGAGCTCAACTGCGCACTGTGCGGGGGCTGTGGCCCGTCTAGCCCATGCTTACGCTTTTATTAAGCACATGACGAGCCTAGTTGATATTTTTTTCTTTCTGAAATTGGCTAGCCCAGTTCTTTTTTTTCAAGAATACCAAAACCGAGGCCTACTTGCTTTTCTCTCTGCAAATCTTTCAAGACGAGGAGGGATAAGAAATGGGCTTCCCCAGAAAACGGGCTATAAGTTGTAAGAAATGGGCTGTAAATTTTTAAACCAAAGCCAACCGGTAATTGCATTAAAATATCATTTTTTCAGGATTTCTCTACTCTCTACTCTTATAAAAACCAAAGCCAACTAGCAATTACATTAAAATATCATCTTTTCACCAACAAGATAAACTACTCATACAAATGCATCTTCCCGTTCCGTGCAACGAACGGGCATCTTGCTAGTTAAGATTCTAAATTTCATTCATTTTTTTTGCGGAGAATTGTTTTTTGAATTTTATTTTGAGATAATTTTTTGAAAACTATTTTTAACGTGACTCGAAATTTCGTGATTAAAAGAGTTCGGACCTCACTGAAATATGCAAAATTTCATTCAATTTTTTAGCAGTGCCAAGAATATATGGTCTGTAATGCTAATAAAAAGAATATGGGCTTCAAATATCCTTAAGAATTAGCAAATCGGCTATAAATTATTGAAAAAATGGCTAATGGGCTATATGCTGTTTTCCACAGATTTGGAGGCTGACTTCTGGGCCTACTAGGTTGACGATGACGCTGTCCTAAATTTTTTTTGATGCGTACACAAGGCTTTGTCAACTTAGTCAACACACAACAGTGACTGTTGGATGTCCATCCAATGGTCGCCGTGCTTCTTCAATCTCTGATCTTCCTGCTCCAGCCGCCCAAACTAGCGTCGGCGGGACTGCCTGCTCCCTCCTCCTGTGGCTGGCTGTGCTGCCGCCAGGCCATCCCTCTACCCACCCACACATCTTGTTATTTTCCGCCGACGTCAGGCTCACCCCGCAGCCGACCAGTCAGCGCTCGTTATCCCCTCAGCGTGGGCATCCGCTGCGGTGGCTTCACCGGCTCCGGGTGGTTCTCTTCCTGGGCCCCGCCCTCGTCCACCGCGTTTGTGCTCTCAGCGCGGCGAGGTCAACATGGTCAACAAACAACAGCCATCGGTAGAGGCTGATAGTAGGGGCCCACACAAGAAAATGCCTACTTATTACGCGCAAAATAATGATTCCTCCACCTGATAGCTGGGACCCACTGGAAGGGTCTCTGTATTTTGCGAAAAAACGTTCCCCCGCTGTCAGCTCGGACCCACCGGAAATGCCTCCTTATTACGCACAAAAAAATGAATACTCCCCCTGCTAGCTGGGACTCACCTTGGTGGGAGGCTGACTTGTAGGCCTACTAAGTTTACGGGGACGGAGGGCTTTGTCAACTTAGTCAATATGAATGACTCTAGCTCCAGTGACCGTACGATGTCCATCCAACGGCCATAGTGCTTCTTCAACCTCTGGTCTTCGTGCTCCAGCCGCCCAAAGCAGCGCCGGTCGTGTTGCGTGCTCCTGCCTCCTGTGGCCGGCTGTGATGCCGCGGAGGCCTCACCGCCCCCTACTAGTCCCACAGCTAGCCAGGCCATCCCTCTACTCACCCACACCCCCTGTTATTCTGCGATGACGGCAGCCTCACCCTCGTACTCCTCTTCGCGTGGGCATCCACTGCTGCGTCTTCCGCGGCTCCGCGTCGTCCCCTTCGTAGGCCTCACCGTCGTCCACTACCATGGTGCTCTCGGCGCGGCGTGGTCAATGTGGTCAACGACCGACTTCCATCGGAAGAGTACTGTGCGTGGAGAGGCTGATAGCTGGGTCCACAGCGGCCGCAAGGAAGTGCCTCCTTATTACGCGCAAAATAATTATTCCTCCACCTGACAGCGGGGACCCACCGTACGGGCCACCATATTTTGCAAAAAAAACGTTTCCCCGTGACAGCTGGGACCCACCAGCTACATCTTCGCACGCAAGGAAGTGCGTCTAGGCAAAAAGAAAACGATTTGCCCCCTGACTACTGGGACCCACCAGCTACATCTTCGCACGCAAGGAAGTGCGTCCGGGCAAAAAAAAACGATTCGCCCCCCTGACTGCTGGGACCCACCAGCTACATCTTCCCAGGCAAGGAAGTGCCTGATAGTCGGGTCCCACCTGGTCGAAGCGTATGTAGCGTTATCATTCTGGTCGCGAACGTGTACGTACATACTGGTCGATGTAGAGGCGCGCACGTGTTGTAGTAGAGGCGCGCACGTAGCATGTACACGTACGTACAGCGGCGAGGGTGCAAGAAAGAAAGTATGGCAACGTACGCACATATGGGCAGGGTCTCGAACGCCTACTCGCGCATACGTACATGGCTGGGTCGGAACGGAGAAACAGCGTCGTCGTCATGTTCATGGAGAGGCAACGGAATGCGTCGTGTTCATGGCGAGGCAACGGAATGCGTCGTGTTCATCGGGAGGCAACAGAACGCGTGGGAGCCAACCGGCTTGGACGAAACAAGCGATGGAAACAAGGCCTGGCGTACCGCACAACGGAGGAAACGGACCTCCTACGTTCGAAAAGGGGTCATGTTGATCGGGAGGGGTGTGGCGTACCGCAAAACAGAGGAAATGGACCTCCTACGGTCGAAGCGGGGGTCCTGTTGATCGAAAGGGGTGTGGCGTACTGCAAAACGGACGAAACGGACCTCCTACGATCGAAACGGGGGTCCTGTTGATCGGGAGGGGTGTGGCGTACCGCAAAACGGACGAAATGGACTTGTGTTGGAGCGCTACGGTCGAAACGGGGGTCCTGTTCATCGGGAGGGGTGTGGCGTACCGCAAAACGGGACTCCACGGGATACTGTTCATCTCCACCATCGACCTCCTCCAGCCTCCACGGGCTACCATCGACCTCCTCCAGCCTCCACGGGCTCTTGTTCATCTAGCCTCCATCGCGCGCTACTCCACCGGCTACTATTCAACCACCCCTCCACGGGCACCCCTCCACCGTCTATTGTTCATCCAGCCCTCCACCATCTACTGTTCATCCAGCCCTCCACACCACGGGGTCCTGCTCAACCACCCCTCCACGGCCACCCCTCCACCTTCTACTGTTCATCCAGCCCTCCACACGACAGGTTCATGTTCATCAGGAGGCAACGCCACCACTCACTGTTCATCCACCCCCCCCGCAACGCTCACTGTTCATCCCAGAGGCAGCATCGATCGGCTTCAGTTAGCAGCAGTAGCGAAGGAACCGCTCCATCGGGTTCAGTTAACAACCATCGATCGATCGCTCGGGTTCAGTAACACGTAGCCTGCAGTGCAATCGCTCGGGTTCAGTTAGAGCCCAACGCCTCGCTTGGGTTCAGTCAGAGCCAACGCCTCACACACACGCGCGTACGTGTACGAGAGAAACGCACATCGCTCGGCCCCCGACCTCCCACCATAACCGGCAACTCCTCGAAATTTTCCTCCCCCTCGCTTCTACCATGGTTTTTTCTGTCATGGATGACCCAAAGAATTTCATGCAGCTGCGTCTCCGGCCCGCCCAGGATGAAAACCCATTTTCTATCATGATTTTTTGTCATAGAAGTAGGAGCCCACCACATCTATGATGATACTGGGTTTTGTCACAATTATCTCATAGAAGTGTCATATGTATGACAGAAAAAAGTTTCGTTCGGCCCAAAATGTCACGGATGTGTCTTTTTTGTAGTGGAGGGCCTCGGTCATCCCATCGTCCTTCACCTCTTCCTCCACCTCGGCCGTAGCCCCGATCGTTGCACTCGGGGATTCGACCGACACGTCCTTCTCGCACTGCCCTGAGCTCTTGGCATTCGCTGGTGTTGTGGGTGTGGAGGTCATGGTACACGCAGTATCGGTTGCCCTTGGACGACTCCGGCTGGTCCCTGCCAAGCTTCGTGTCTGGCCCTGCTGCGAGCACAGCTGCTCCTTTGCACTTCACATCCTTGGCCTTGGCTTTTTTCTCTTCAGGATCAGCGGCTGGAAGCTCGAGAAGGGAGAGGCGTCCCTCCTCAGCCCTTGCGCACTTGGTCGCCAGGTTGAACAGCTCCAGAGATGTGCACAGGTCCTCATGGATGGCTAGCTCCTCCTTCATCTTGACATCACGGACGCCATCAGAGAATGCCGAGATGATGGCCTCATCGGTCACCTTGGGAATCTTGAGGCGAGCGTTGTTGAAGTGCTGGATGTACTTCTGCAAGGTTTTTCTAGGCTGCTGCTTGATGCGGCGCAGGTCACCCACGACCGAAGGACGGTCACGAGTGCCCTGGAAGTTGGCGATGAAGCGAGTACGCATCTCATCCCAGGAGGAGATCATGCCGGGAGGCAGGTTCAAGAGCCAGGTGCGGGCACCATCTTTGAGCGCCATGGGAAACCAATTCGCCATGACCTTTTCGTCTCTGTTGGCCGCTTCGATGCCCAGCTCGTAGAGCAGCAGGAACTTCGCAGGGTCGGTAGTGCCGTCGTAGCGAGGAGGCAGATCCGGCTTGAACTTGCCAGGCCAGGCGACACTGCATAGCTCGGTGGTGAAGGCGCGGCAGCCTGCGGTGGCCACCGGGGCTCTTTGCTGACACGGGGCTTGTTCCTGGGGATTCCCGCGCGCCGCCGCTAGGGGCAACGCTGGGTCTTGACATGCTGGCGCAGGGATGCGGTCATGGCGTGCTAGTGCAGGGAGCACACGAGCACCTTCTTGGGGGCGAGGGACTTCTTGGCAGCTCCTTTCTTGCCGCGTGGGCGCTGGATGCGGTGGGTCTCGTCCAGGGGCCGCGCACCTTGAAGCCAGGGTGCCTTCTTGGGGAGGAAGTGGCGGAGGCACCTCCCGAGCTGTGTCACCCATGTAGGGCGGAGGCCAAGGCAGCGAGAGGGACGGCGCAGGGGAGCCCCCTGCAGCGCTGACGAGCTCGGTGATGCGAGCGATCCACTCCTTGTAGAGGTCGTCGACGGGGCGATAGTGTAGGAGCTCGCGTGCCAGGAGCAACACGACGTGCGTGTCCGTGGGAGCGCGACAGGCATTCATCGACGAGTCAGCTGGAGTCAGCGACGGAGTGGCAGTGCGGCCTTCCCGCCGCACCGAGGGATGCAACAACGACGCCTGCTGCTCGTTCCCCGCCGGGCCGGTGGCGGCATTGGCGGCAGGCGACGGAGAACAACGGGGAGACCCGCTGACGGAGCCGTCTGGGCGACGCGGGCGGCGAGAGCAGCCCGATGCTCGGCTCGAGCTCGGCGAGCGTCTGCCATGGATGCCGTGAACAATCGAGCGCGAACTAGCGGAAGAAAGATTCGGCGCACCGCTACCTGGCACGCCAAATGTCGGATTTGCGGTTCCGGCAAAAACCTTAAGGTTTGAACTCTAGGGTGCACGCGAAGATCTTTCCCATATCGATCCACGCCCGAACGCCTCGCTGAGGATCTAAGCTAAACAATGAACAGCACAAGGGACACAAGATTTATACTAGTTCGGGCCACCGTTGTGCTGTAATACCCTACTCCAGTGTGTGGTGTGGTGGATTGCCTCAGGGGCTGATGATGAACACTACAAGGGAAGATCAGCCTCGCGAGAGGTGTTCTTGAGCTGGTGCGGTGGACTACTTCTCTCCGAGGGATCGAACCCCTGTCTACGATGGTGGCTATCCCTATTTATAGAGGCCCTGGTCCTCTTCCCAAATATTGAGCGGGAACGGCGCCAACAACGGCCATTTTGAAGGGGAACATCTGTACAAGTTATTCTGACTAAAGTTGGTCTTCGGCTGCCAAAGGCACTGGTGATGACGCCATCTTGGGCTCCACGATGACCTCCGTCCTGCCGCTCTGCTGGTCTTGGTCTCGTTGCACCAAAATGGTAACCTTTGCTTGATGCCTCAGTACTCCGCGCCTGTGCTTGCCCCCTTTGCACCAAAGAGGAAACAAGGACACTACGCAGGCCGGCGCCTGCCTGGTCTCAATGGTCATGCCTTGCGCCACGAGCACCTCACAAGGCACCCTTACCTTGATCTCTCCACCTCCCCGCTAGCCTGCCTGGTGAGGCCGTTCCTGAGGAAGCCTTGCATCGTCCATCCCACGAGGCTTGGCCCCTCGCGAGGGTCTTTAGCTTGAGTTGATGAAGATGGGCCGTACTGGACCACCACTTGAACCACGCCGCAGGCTGCAGGCAGGCAAGTCTGGGGACCCCCGTTCCCAGAACGCCGACAGGAGGGGTGTGGCGTACCACAAAACGGAGGAAACGGACTTGTGTTTGAGCGGTACGTCGAAACGAGAGTCCTGTTCATCGGGAGGGGTGTGGCGTACCGCAAAACGGGACTCCACTGGATACTGTTCATCTCCACCGTCGACCCCCTCCAGCCTCCACGGGCTACTGTTCATCCACCGTCGACCTCCTCCAGCCTCCACCTGCCACTGTTCATCCACAAGCTCCTGTTCATCCAGCCTCCACCGTGCGCTACTCACCGGCTACTTTTCAACCAGCCCTCTCCACGGGCTCCTGTTCAACCACCCCTCCACGGACTACTGTTCATCCAGCCCTCCACCGTCTACTGTTCATCCTGCCCTCCACGGGGTGGTCCTGTTCATCCAGCCCTCCATGGGGTCCTATTCATCCAGCCCCAACCGGCTCGATCGATCGGGGTCCTGTTCATCCAGAGGCAACACCACATGGTCCTATTCATCCACCCCCACCAGGAACTGTTCATCCAAACCGCCCAGCAATGCTCACTGTTCATCTAGAGGCAGCATCGATCGGCTTTAGTTAGCTGCAGTAGCGAAGGAATCGCTCGATCGGGTTCAGTTAACAACCATCGATCGATCGCTCGGGTTCGGTAACGCGTAGCCTGCAGTGCAATCACTCGGGTTCAGTTAGAGCCCAACGCCTCGCTCGCATTTAGTTAGAGCACAACGCCTTGCACCCACACGCGTGCGTGTACGAGAGAAACGCGCATCGCTCGGCCCCGACCACCCACCGTAACCAGGAACACCCTGATATTTTCCTCGCCCTCGCTTCTACCATGGTTTTTTCCGTCATGGACGGCCCAAAGAATTTCATGCAGCTGCGTCTCCGGCCCGCCCAGGACGAAAATCCCATTTTCTGTCATGATTTTTTGTCATAGAAGTAGGACCCCACCACATCTATGATGATACCGGATTTTGTCACAACTATCGTCATAGAAGTGTCATAAGTATGACAGAAAACAATTTCGTTCGGCCCAAAATGTCACGGATGTGTCTTTTTTGTAGTGTAAGATACCACCATTATGGCCAGCCTTAATCATCGCATGCAATAATTTAGTGCACCTTGAAATGTGAACATGTGTAGGGCGTGTATGTTTTTAATGACTTGAGACTATACCTAGCCCGGCATGCAAGATGACTTATTATGCACCGTTCCCCATACCTGCAGGAAGCCCGTTCGTCCCCAAATCTTTTCCTCTCCATGTGCGGAAACAATATGCCTGTCAAACTTTCCTTCTCCCTCCGGTGGTCCCACCACTCCACCCCGTGTGGAAAAAAATCTGCATGCATGACTCTCCTTCCCCCGCGCTCGTCCAATCCGTTGTAACCAGCAATATTTCCACCCCTTCCCTCCCCTGTAATTTGCTCCAACAAATATGCCCACGTAGTTGTTACGTTAATCACGCAACATATCTTCCGGGACGCTACTTCAGTTACTTAACTGCAGGTGCATTGGGTCACTGACATATGGGCCCAACAGAGGTCTGGCCCACGTGTCAGTGACGCAACTGGACCTACAGTTAAGTCAGTGCAGCTCAGTCCATATCTTACGTAGGTGTGCCACTGTTCGCTATAAATATTGCGCCTCCCACGGAATTCGGAAGAACGCTCATGTTTATCGCTATCTCCTCCCCCTCCCTCTCACGTCGACCACCATGGCATCGCCCCTCCCAATCCCTAGGCGCCCCTCACTGCACCGCCTGGACGGTCATGCGTCGTTGTTTCGTTCCTCGCTGCCACTAGTCGAGGAGGACGCATCGGCGTTCCACTCCTCGCCGCGACGCGTCGTGGTGGACGCATTGGCGTCCCCAATCTCGCCAGCACGCGCGTTGGAGGACGCGTCAGCTCCCTGCTACGAGGAGAACACCACGTCGCGCGCCGAGCCCCCCAGCCTTGAGGAGCTTTGGAAAGAAATGAATGTCGCCATGTGGGAGGCTTTGCCTCCTGTAGAGCACGCCAAAATAGAGGCGGAGAAGAAGGCCGAGGAAAAGAAGCGCGCCGCTGGGCAAGCTGCCTGGCAGGTCTATGTCACGTCCGAGAGAGTCAGGCAATTGGCTCTTTGGCAGAAGGCTCGTGCAAGGGCCGTGAGGATGGCGGAAGATGCCCGTGCCGAAGCCCTGCGTGCAGTCGGGACCAAGCGCCTCATCTACACTTGGCGGTACGTGGACCGGGTGCATGCTTCCAGCGAGGAGTACCTGTTGGCGCCGGATCACCACATCGGTGAGATCGCGCTCGCCCGCCGGCAAGCCGCCAATCAGCACCTCGCGAGTTGCGAGGCTGAGGAAGAGGCATTGTGTCGGCGCGCTGGGAAACGACCGCGCAACAGGGCACTCGTGGTGCGCCGCAAGCGCTCCTGTGAGCGCAGTGGCTTTCAGTAGGAGTATAATTTACTTTAGTAAGGTGATCTCATTAGTTTTGGGACGCAAATGATAAATCCTGAACATTCGGGAATTATTAGCGTCCTTAATTAAGTATGTAAGAGGGAAAGTTTGGAAACCTTGTGTATCCGTACGCATTTTGTAAGTAGGTGCATATAGCACAAACTTTACTATATACTATCGCACTACACGTCTCTCTTTATATATGCTTGCAGACTGTGCTACTCCCTCCATCCAGGTAAATAAGTCATCTTTGGTTGTGCACCGTGACCAAGAAGGAGGGAAGACTTTATACACCTAGACAGAGGGACTACTACTATTACTTATGTATGTGCAAATGCATGTTTTAACATTACGATGCGGTTTTTGTAAAAGTAGAAAAACAACACTAGTCAAGCTTGTGAAACGATTCAATGCAAAACAAATTCAAAAATGCTCGTTTGATTGTTTACTTTTAGCTTCCTTCTCTGTCGTTATTTCTCTGTCGTACTTTGTACGGAGTATCTCATTAGTCGGAAAGGCATGCAAATTCCAAAACCGCTTCCTACACCTTGTATCGATTTTTTTGCCTAACAAGTTGTGTCGTGCAATTGGAATTCCAACTTGAGTACTAGTACTACTAGTAGGAGTACCAGGGGCCAGTTTGTTTAGGCTTCTAGATTAGTAGTAATCCCATTACTACTAGCTCCATCCTGGTTTATTGGTCCCCATTGTAATCTGTGTCAGATTTTGATCATAAATTTAACTAATAAAATGTTTGTGCATGTCACATGCACTAACATTTTATCAGTTAAATCTTTTGTCAAAATTTAACACAAATTACAATGGTGACAAATAAACCAGGACAGAGGTACTAGTAGTAGTTTAGAAGCCCAAATAAATGAGTGAGGCGCCTTAATGTTACTCTCCACTGTGACTAGTCTTATGGGAAAAGCTGGGGAAGAGATGGCTTATTTTTTAAGCCGCCAAAAGAACTGGCCCTAAGAGTAGTACGTAGGGATACTAGGAGTAGTAGCTAGGGATCGAGTGTGCGAGATGAACCGGAGAAATTAAATGCAGAGAGATGAAATGCAAAAAATACGGAGGGATGTGATGGTTGCTTGTCTGTTTATTTTACCAGGCCACTTATTACTGGCAGTGGTTGGGTTTTGTGATATGACGGCTTTACTGACGCGCCACGAGCGGGGTGAGAGTGAGACTCCCGTGCAGCGCCACCCACTACACTTGTACTACATCGGTCCTGGTTTATTAGTCCACCATTGAATTTGACTGTAGATTTAACTGACAAAATGTTAGTGCATGTCAACAAAAACTATATCGTTGGATTCATATTTGAACAAAGTTTTCAATGATATAATTTTAGGTGACATGCATCAGCATTTATCGTACTATATATAATGTTAGTTCAATTTTTTGTCATACTAATCAATAGTAGTAAGGTGCCCGTGCGTTGCACGGAAGAGTGAAATGCATTGATTGGAGAGTTGTTTATTTTGACAAAGAATGTGGGGCCATCTCTAGAGCTCACAAACATCCGGATGAAATAGATAAAAAGGTATCTTTTGCAAACAAAAGCGTCCAACTGTTAACCCTGCATCCAAAACTTGTGAAGAAATAACACTTATTGTGCTTTGCAAGAAATGATCTTTAAGAATTAGTTTTTGAGTATTAATTGTTATACATGTTGGCTACAGATGACATGGCACTTTATTATAGTCAACAGTTGGCTATACTATTAAGTATTAACCATGCCCCTATACATCTAGACGGAGGGATTAAATCAGGATGACTTGGAAGGGGCAAAGGAGATGTAAGAAATGGTTCATAGTAAGTCTTTCACCAGTACTGTAGTAAAAATTCATACAAGGAAGATTCTAGACTAAACTATAAATGGATACACTTTTATTCATGCGCGATACTCCAATAGAGCAAGATCATGCATGGAAGTCTCCACATGCTTAGATAGTGGATTACACTGAGCGAAGACTAATGATCAACATTTAACTTGATAATGCGTATGTCCAGGTGAACCTCCTTGGAGTCCCCGTGCACCGTGTTGGGGGGTAAATCATACCATGCGTCTTCCATGTCCACATCGGTGGGAAGGTCCCAGCTCTGCACAGTCCTAGTCAGCATGATGGAGCCGGTGCCGCCGCACACGTACCTTGGAGGGATAGTAACAGTGAGCATGCACCCGTACATGGGCCTCGTGTCAGTGTCAGCGTCAGCGGCGTCGCCCCTGATGCACACTACAGAGACGGGGCGGCGGCCTGCGTGGGCCTCGCCGGTGCCCATGATCAAGAGGAAGACGATGCCGTCCTCCTCCTTGACTAGCAGGCGGCGGTGATCCTCCAGCGACTCCGGCATGGTGAACGGGTAGCACGTCTCGTACTTGATGTTCTCCGCCAAGGGCCAGTAGTGACCTTTTTTTAGTAATGATGAGCGATTGTTCGGCACGAGCTCAATCCTGGCGAATCCCACATAACCGTCAGATTTCCATCCAACGGTGGCCTATTTTTAAGCCATAGTATTTGACAAAACCGCCACCCTTACACATGTACTGTAACTGTGTCGCGGGCGTTTGCAACTGCCATGTCTCCTAGCACACGTTTGCTGGGGATTGGAGTTAGCACCGATGGAGGTTCGTAGTCATTACACGCTCGGGCATTGAAGTTTGTAACTATTTTAGATTAGAATATACTACTACTCCAGTGCTAGTAGTAGAGCAGAGTCCTACTCCACTACTACTCTACTCAAGCAAGTTAGGGCATAGTAGTAGGTACTGTAGGGAGTACCAGTACTATGATCACTCAAGCAAGTTGTTTGACTTTGATATGACCCTACGCTGCTGGTATGTGTCTCGTAAGTCAAGCGGCATGTTGTAGTCATCATCACCTGTCTCCACTTCCCGCAACACATATTCGCTTTTCCATCTTTGTCCGCTCTTCCATCCCCGCTAAGGCGCCTCCCCTCCTCTTCCAATCTTCCATCCCCGCTAAGGCACCTCCCCCCCCTCATCCGAAACCCAAGCACTAACAATGGCAGAACTAAGCAGCATCCGCCGAAAGAGTGGCTGGAATTCGGTCCCCACAAAGGTAATCAAGCTCATTGTTTCGCGTGTGGACAATCTCAGTACCATGCCGCTCACTGCGTGCTCGTCGGGGCTATACCGTTTACTCAAAGCCCTCAGGCTGGAGCTTTTTAAGACAACTCCTTGCTTGTTGATGCCGCCTGATCTTCAGAAATGGCATGTCACGCAGCATAACGATCGTAGGGTGGCGAGCATCAACCCCCTTGACTGCGATCCGATCCCCGTCACCCTCAACTACATTAATGGTATGTACTGGGTCGGCATGAACACGTCTTGGATGGTGCTCGTCGACGGTCGCGGCAGCTGGATGCTCGTGGAGGTCTACACCCGGTGATTGATCCCCCTTCCTTCGATTAACACTGCACTGCTTTGGCACCACGGCCCAGAATACTCGGAATCTTACATTAGTCAACATGATACCAAGTTTGATTTGCTCAAGGGTATAATCTGCCAAGTGCCCACAAGATCTGCGAATTATAAAGACTTCAGGCTAATTGCGTTCTTTAACCGCGGTCTCGCCTATCTGACAGGTCACTGCGGTAAGTGGATAAATCTGCACGTCCATCACAGGATCATACATCCTCCATGCTTCTCTGATGCCATTGAACACAAGGGCTTCATTTATGCTGTAGACTCCTTCTATGGCTGGACGTATTGCTGGCCTACTCCAGTCATCGCTACAAACGGCTATTACAGAAGTATGTTACTTTCCTGTGATATCATGATGACTTGCTTATATTACTGTCAACATTTACTGAAAAAATATTCATGCTCATAACATGATGTTCTTAAGATTGACTACATCAAGAGCCCTTTTTTATTTGACTCCAACTTGATATGATGTTGTAGGCCGCCTGGTGTCCCTACCCTTCCTAATCCCAAAACCTTTCAAAGAAAAGCGGCATGGCAGTTGCAGGTGGTTCCTGGCTCGATCAGACGATGACGAATGATTGATGATCGTTTGCATGTACCGGACATGTTGTTTCGCGGAATACAATCACAGTCACTGCAAGGTCTTTGAGCAGGATCCCAGCTTCTCTGGGCCTTTAGGAATTTTTAACTGTAGGTTGGTAAGTAGCCTTGGTACATGCTCTCTGTTTGCCGGACTGAATTATCCGATCAACCAGGAGATAACCGACGGCAAGGATCATGATGGCAGCGCGGTTTCATTCATCAGGCAAAACTGTGTGTACACAGTGTACCATGCGTCTTTGCATGCACCATACCCTGATATGTGCCGCCACGCTCTACAGCCCAAAGTAGGAGAGAGGGTCGCAAGTATCAGACTTCGACCTGCTGGCTGGAGTTTCCCCCGTCAGGCACCCATCTGGTTCAAGCCGTCAGCCAATCTCCACAGCTTAATAAATAGTAACGTCTAACTGAGCCAGTTAGTTAGATGCATACACTTGGTGTAGTAGGATCTTTTATTTAGTTTGATGCATACACTTGTTCTTTTTTGGTAGACCTTTTGTAATGATGGCTGATGTTTGGTTTGGAAGACAGAGGTGCGTCTTCACTCTTCTGGCCTGCTTCCTGCTTCTGTTGCACCCCCAGCCATGGTTGCTGTTGCTGTTGTTTTCAATGTACAATCAGTAGAATATTTCATTTGTTGGTTGAATAAATGTGTTGTTAGAACGACAAACACAATGTTTTGGAAGTCATTGCACGGTGTGATACTTTAGTGCCCCGTACCGTATGTAGCGCATACTATTTTTCGTATGGAACACATTTTCCACTTGTTGATAGCATGCAGCCCACTGATGAAGGCCCAATAGAGGAGCCCATAATTAACTGGAAGGGAGGCTCTCACATGTCCCCTAAACATAAATAAGTAAATAAATAAATAAAGCTAAATGCTCATGCACCAGTTCTTTAAATTCATGATTTAATAGGAGGATATTATTTCCTATGATAGTGTCGTTACATTAAGTCGATATTATTCTTAGGCAAAGATAGCGGCTAGTCTTCTTTCTCCCAGCATTTTCTTCCTGCAACCAGGGGACCCATGCAAATCATAGTCAACATCTTAAATAGTTTCGGTCCATTTTTATTTTTCAATAAGAATGTCCAACCCAGCCCAGCACATTGGTGACAACACTTTATCCTCCGCCTTGGTGCGCTCGCCGCGGCGCCGCCCTCCGGCCATGTCAACATAGTTTTTTTTCGAAATGGTCCCTCTCAACATAGTGAATCGGGAGAGGACTGTAGTTGTTAGTATGACAGTACGGACCCACCAGGTCCACTCCCGAACACAAGCAAGCGCCTCTTTTACTACTCAGATGAACCCCTCGTTTTTTACTCTAATCCACCCTGCTGATATCTGGGACCCACATCATTTTCAACGTATAGTCAATTAATGACAGAATTGCACAACTTTTTTTTGAGTAGAAATTTGGAGGAGCAGGCTATAAACTCGGTTGTGCGGTCTCTGTGGCCCATCTAACAACATGACCAGCCCAGCAGTTTTTTCTTTGGGAAATAGGTAGCCCAGTATTTCTTTTTGAAGAATACCCAAGCTAGGCCTATTTGTTTTCTCCAACTTACTGGGCTGTAAATCTTTCAAGACGAGGAGGGATGCATTCCGGCCTGGCCAAAGAGTATGGTCAGTGTCTGTTAAAAGTAATATCAACAGGGGTTGAAAATTCCAAAAAAATTATAGCAAATGGGATATTAGTTTTTTTTTTGTTTTTGTTCTTCACTGATATCTTATACGTACTTCATTGGATTTAACATGACATAGTACTAATTTATTTTTAAATTTGTTTTAGTATGGCTACTAATTTTTGGATCAAGAATATTTCATTGCCCAGCAAAAATTTGCGAATTTTCAAAATTTTGCACATATTTAGTTAATTTATTTAACCCTGGTACTGACCAGAAAATGGGCAGCAATTCTAAAAACGGAAAACGGGCTGCAATAAATTCCATATGAATTAGAAAATGAGTAAAAATTATAAAAATAATAGCAAATGGGTTGTAAACGCCACAGATTTCGAGGCTGACTTGTTTATGAAAGGCTTTGTCAGTCAACACACGATTCTAGCAGCAATGACTGTTGGATGTCCATCCAACGGCCGACGTGCTTCTTCAATCTCTGATCTTCCTGCTCTGGTTGCCTAAACTAGCGCCGGCGGGACTGCCTGCTCCATCCTCTTGTGGCCCGCTATCATGCCGCGCAGGCTTCCTCGGCCCACCCTACTCCCTCCGCTGGCCTGTCCGCATGCAATCAATTGCCTCCTTATTACGCGAAAAAAATGATTCCTCCCACTGACATCTGGGGCCTGACCTGTGGGCCTACTAAGTTAACGCGTATGCAGGGCTTGTCAACTTAGTCAACAAATGATTCTAGCAGCAGTAACCATTGGATTTGAATCAAACGGTCCTGTTGCTTCTTCAATCGCTGCTCTTCTTGTACCACATGCCCAAACTAGCGCCGGCGAGACCGCCTGCTCCTGCCTCCAGTGTCCGGCTGTGCTGCCGTTGAGGCCTCACCGCCCCCTACTACTCCCACCGCTAGCCAGGCCCTACATCGACGGCAGCCTCACACCGTAGCCGAACCAGTGAACACTCGTACTGCTCTCCGCATGGGCATCCACTGTCGCGTCTTCCCCGGCTCCGCGTCGTCTCCTTCCTAGGCCTCGCCGTCGTCCGCCACCTTGGATGCGCTCGGCGCGGAGTGGTCAACATGGTCAACGAACGACACCATCGGAAGTAGACTATGCGTGGAGAGGCTGGAAGCTGGGTCCACGGCCGCATGCAAGGAAATGCCTCCTTATTACGCGCAAAATAATTATTCCTCCACCTGACAGCTGGGACCCACTAGAAGGGCCTCTGTATTTCGCGAAAAAATGTTCCCACCACTGACTGGTCGGACCCACTAGCTATATCTTCGCATGCAAGGAAGTGCCTCCTTATTGCGCACAAAAAAATGAATACCCCCCCACCCTCCGCTTGCTGGGACCCACAATAGTGGGAGGCTGACTTGTGGGCCAACTAAGTTGACGGGGACGGAGGGCTTTGTCAAGTTAGTCAATATGAACGATTCTAGCTCCGGTGATTATACGATGTCCATCCAACAGCCGTAGTGCTTCTTCAACCTCTGTTCTTCTTGCTCTAGCCGCCCAAACCAGCGCCAGTCGTGCCTCGTGCTCCTGCCTCCCGTGGCCGGCTGTGATGCTGCGGGGGCCTCACCTCCCCTACTGCTCCCACCGCTAGCCAGGCATCCCTCTACTCACCCACACCCCCCGTTATTCTGCGGCGATGGCAGCCTCACACTACAGCCGAAACAGTGAACCCTCGTACTCCTCTCCGCTTGGGCATCCACTGCTGCGTCTTCCCGACTCTGCGTCGTCCCCTTCCTAGGCCTCACCGTTGTCCACTGCCTTGGTGCTCTCGGCGCGGCGTGGTCAATGTGGTCAACGACTGACTTCCATCGAAAGAGTACTGTACGTGGAGAGGCTGACAGCTGGGTCCACGGCAGCCGCAAGGAAGTGCCTCCTTATTACGGCAAAATAATTATTCCGGCACCTGACAGCAGGGACCCACCGGACGGGCTACCGTATTTCGTGAAAAAAATGTTTCCCCCCTGACTGCTAGGACCCACCAGCTACATCTTCGCATGCAAGGAAGTGCGTCCGGGCAAAAAATGATTCGCCCCCTGACTATTGGGACCCACCAGCTATATCTTCGCACGCAGGGAAGTGCCTGACAGTTGGGACCCACCTAGTCGAAGCGCATGTAGCGTTGTCATTCTGTTCACGAATGTGTACGTACATACTGGTCGATGTAGAGCGCGCACGTGTCGTAGTAGAGGCACGCATGTAGCATGTACACGTACGTACAACGGCCAGTGTGCAAGAAAGAAAATACGGCCACGTACGTACATACGGGCAGGGTCTTGAATGCCTACTTGCGCATACGTATGGCCAGGGCTCGTGTACATGGCTGGGTCGGAACGAAGAAACAACGTCGTCATCGTGTTCATGGGGAGCCAACCGGCTAGGTCGGAATGGAATGCGTCGTCGTGTTCATCGGGAGGGCTTGGACGGAACAACCGATGGAAATGAGGCCTGGTGTACCGCAGAACGGAGGAAACGGCCTTGTGTTCAACCGGCCACATTCGAAACAGGATCCTGTTCATCGGAAGGGGTCTGGCGTACCACAAAACGGAGGAAACGAACTTGTGTTGGACCTCCTACGGTCGAAATGGGGTCCTGTTGATCGGGAGGGGTGTGGCGTACCGCAAAACAGAGGAAACGGACTTGAGTTGAAGCGCTACGGTCAAAACGAGGGTCCTGTTCATTGGGAGGGGTGTGGCATACCGCAAAACGGGACTCCACGGGATACTGTTCATCTCCACCGTCGACCCCCTCTAGCCTCCACAGGTTACTGTCCATCCACCGTCGACCTCCTCCAGCCTCCACCTGCGATTGTTCATCCATGGCCTCCTGTTCATCCAGCCTCCACCGCGTGCTACTCCACCGGCTACTGTTCAACTAGCCCTCTCAACGGGCTCCTGTTCAACCACCCCTCCATGGGCTACTATTCATCCAGTCCTCCACCGTCTACTGTTCATCCAGCCCTCCACAGGGTCGACCTGTTCATCCAGCCCTGCACGGGGTCCTGTTCATCTAGCCCCAACCGGCTTGATCGATCGGGGTCCTGTTCATCTAGAGGCAACACCACGGGGTCCTGTTCATCCACCCCCACCATGAACTGTTCATCCAACCCGCCCCCCAGCAAGACTCACTGTTTATCCGGAGGCAGCATCAATCGGCTTCAGTTAGCAGCAGTAGCGAAGGAATCGCTCGATCGGGTTCAGTTAACAGCCATTGATCGATCGCTCGGGTTCAGTAACGTGTAGCCTACAGTGCAATCGCGCGGGTTCAGTAGGCGAACACCTCGCTTGGGTTCAGTTAAAGCCAAACACCTCGCACCCACACGCGTGCGTGTACGAGAGAAACACGCAAACCTCCGTGCATCGCTCGGCCCCGACCACCCACCGTAACCGGGAACCCCCCGATATTTTCCTAGCCCTCGCTTCTACCATGGTTTTTTCCGTCATGGACGGCCCAAAGAATGTCATGCAACTGCGTCTCCAGCCCGCCTAGGACGAAAAGCCCATTTTCTGTCATGATTTTTTATCATAGAAGTAGGAGCCCACCACATCTATGATGATACCGGGTTTTGTCACAATTATCGTCATAGAAGTGTCATAAGTATGACAGAAAAAAAATTGTTCGGCCCAAAATGTCACGGATGTGTCTTTTTTTTGTAGTGTGACATTCTGTTTGTCTATGTATTCACACATGTACTAAGTTTCCGGTTAATACATTCTAGCATGAATAATAATCATTTATCATGATATAAGGAAATATAAATAACAAATTTATTATTGCCTCTAGGGCATATTTCCTTCAGTCTCCCACTTGCACTAGAATCAATAATCTAGGTTATACAGTAATGATTCTAACACCCATGGAGTCTTGGTGTTGATCATGTTTTGCTCGTGAGAGAGGCTTAGTCAACGGGTCTGCAACATTCAGATCCGTATGTATCTTGCAAATCTCTATGTCTCCCTCCTTGACTTGATTGCGGATGGAATTGAAGCGTCTCTTGATGTGCTTGGTTCTTTTGTGAAATCTAGTTCCTTTGCCAAGGCAATTGCACCAGTATTGTCACAAAAGATTTTCATTGGACCCAATGCACTAGGTATGACACCTAGATCGGATATGAACTCCTTCATCCAGACTCCTTCATTTGCTGCTTCCAAAGCAGCTATGTACTCCGCTTCACACGTAGATCCCGCCACGACGCTCTGCTTGGAACTGCACCAACTGACAGCTCCACCATTCAATAAAAATATGTATTCGGTCTGTGACTTAGAGTCATCCGGATCAGTGTCAAAGCTTGCATCGACGTAACCGTTTACGATGAGCTCTTTGTCACCTCCATAAATGAGAAACATATCCTTAGTCCTTTTCAGGTATTTCAGGATATTCTTGACCGTTGTCCAGTGATCTACTCCTGGATTACTTTGGTACCTCCCTGCTAAACTAATAGCAAGGCACACATCAGGTCTGGTACACAGCATAGCATACATGATAGAACCTGTGGCTGAAGCATAGTGAATGACTTTCATTTTATCTCTATCTTCTGCAGTGGTCGGGCATTGAGTCTGACTCAACTTCACAACTTGTAACACAGTCAAGAACTCTTTCTCTGCTTGATCCATTCTGAACTTCTTCAAAACTTTATCAAGGTATGTGCTTTGTGAAAGTCCAATTAAACGTCTTGATCTATCTCTATAGATCTTGATGCCTAATATATAAGTAGTTTCACCGAGGTCTTTCATTGAAAAATTCTTATTCAAGTACCCTTTTATGCTATTCAAAAATTCAATATCATTTCCGATCAACAATATGTCATCCACATATAATATTAGAAATGCTACAGAGCTCCCACTCACTTTCTTGTAAATACAGGCTTCTCCAAAAGTCTGTATAAAACCGTATGCTTTGATCACACTATCAAAGCGTGTATTCCAACTCCGAGAGGCTTGCACCAGTCCATAAATGGATCGCTGGAGCTTGCACACTTTGTTAGCACCTTTTTGTCACAGCCCTAGATTTCTGCTTGTAATTAGTCGCATTGCATCCATGCATCATTTTCATTTCAATTAATCTTGAAATGGGGATGATCAAACCCTAGCATCATTTGAATCAAACTAGGTTCAACTAAAATTTGCATTCAATGAAAACCAAAATGATCTTTATTGATATTTAGTATTTTTGGCAAGGGCTTTGATCCAAACCAAAAATAATGAACATTTTTAAGGAATTATTTTGGGAATTGAATTTAAATCAATATTATATTTGAATTTGGTTTTATATTCTTAATATATGGAATATAATTTCAGATAACACTGAAATAATTTATGGGCCTTTGGATAATCCCATTGTGCAATATAAAAATATTCAGAGGAATGTTGTCACTGTTTTTAAATTTGTTGGAATTTAAAAACAGTGGAAAAATGAATAAATAAAGGAAAAAAGAACAAAAATTAAAACAGAGCAGAAAACTCACCTGGCACTTAGCGCAACCCACTGGCCGGCCCAGTGCTATGCAGCCCAGCTGCCAGTCATCGCCTACCTCGTGCCAGAAGGACGCGAGGCGCGTGGTCGCCGCGCGCCGGCCACCTCCTGCTTGCCGCTTGCTCCTGGACGTCACTAGGTGCGCCACGTGGACCCCCAGAGCCTTCATGTTTGCTCCCCCCTCTGTTCGTCCCCTCTCTCGCCCTCTCCTCGCCATGGGCGCAACCGCCAAGCGCTCACCGCCGTCAAACCCACAGCCACCATGCTCCCCTCGCCTCTCCGACATGTCCACAGGCTCCGCCTCCATCGCCCGCGCTTCTCTGTCAGCTCGCACGACGCCGGACGCCCTGCATCACCCTCTGCCCCGCCATCTTCGCCGCCTTCGCCCCGAGATTGCTGGCGGCCGCACGACCTCATCAGCCCCTCCCCGAGCTCTCCAAGACCACCGTCGACCCCGCCGTGAGCTCCTGCATCTAACCCCCTAACCCCGCTGCCCTTTTCTCACCTCAGTCGTTGCCCCCTTGCTGACCGTAGCACGCCGCTGCCCAAGCTCACCGTCGACGCAGCTCCGATGACCATTTGGTCACCCCGGTGACTCCAGCACGCTCGTGGCACCCCATAGAGCATGCCTAGCACAAGTAGCCCTCCGTTTGCATGCCACAACAACTATTCCATGGTCGCCCGAACTCCGACCGCCACGGATGACCTCGCCGCCGTTGACTCCGGCGACCCCGGCCTCGAAACCACCATCAACCGACGCGCCATCGCACCAGCTATCCGTAGAGCCCAACAACGCATCGAACGGTGCCCCATAGAGGAAACCTGAGGCACAAGAGAGACGCTGACACCACCGGTGGCTAAACGCCAGCGAGTTTGACCTTGTTGACCAAGGGTTCGACTCCCCCTGACCCACTGACATGTGGGCCAGGCCTGAATTAGTTTAAGCTTAGGGTTAAATTAGTGCTAATCAATAACTTAGTTAGAGGAGAGGCTGACATGCCGGACCCACATGTCAGGTTTGACCTGGCATGGTCTATTGACCACTGATGTCATGCTTGCACAATGCTGATGCAGTTAAACATTTTCTGGGTTTAAAATAATTCAGAAAATAGTGTAAACTTCTAAAAATCATAGAAAATAATCTATATCTCAGAATGAGATAATTTATATAAGAAAAATGATCGGAAAAATCCAATCTATCCATTTGTACTAGTTTCATGCATGTTAAAGCAACTTAACCCTGCTGTTTATATTAAAACATGATAAAGCACTATTTAAATTCATAAGATGAGTTTGGGGTTGAACCTTTGGTTCAAAATGACTCAAACCCATCTGGTTGTAGTTGCATTAGCCCAACACACTCATTTTGCCATGTCATGCATCATATTGTGCATTGCATTGATTGTGTTTCCTTCTCTGTTGCCAGTATTTGTCCCCTCTTGATAGACGTGGTTCCGACGATGAGATCGATGACACCGATGAAGAACTATACTATCTTCAGAAGTGCCAGGCAAGCAAAACCCCCTTGTTCATTCCGATACAATCCCACTCCCTTGCTCCTGCTCTCTTCTACTGCATTAGGACAACCATGATTCAATTGTTACATGCTGCAGTAGTTGAACCCCTTTCCTTTGCATGACCTATCATTGCCACAGTAAATAGATGAAACCCACTAGCATGAGTAGGAGTTGTTTGAGCCCTGATGTGCCTACTCATTCATGCTTGTTGTCATGCCTGCTACCGCTTAGAGTTGAGTCAGGTCTGATTCATCGGGGATGAATTGGAATGTGGTGAACATGTCCTACTGTTGAGAGCTAAGTGTGTGAACACGATTTGGTAAAGCTAGCGGTGAGAGGCCATGTAGGAGTACATGGTGGGTCGTCTCATTGCAGCCGTCCTCAGGAACTGAGTTCTGTGTTTGTGATCCATGAACAGCTACTACCACACATTGGAATGCTTAAGTACCCCTCTCAACTTATTAATCGCCTTGATATCTGTCCAGGAGTTGCAACTAGTTTCTGGTGTTTGTAGGATATGTGTTGGGGGCCATGCATAATGCTAACCCTAGGGGTGGGCTATGATGTGGTAGAGACACGAGGCACGGTGTACCGGGACGCCCATTTGGTGCCTCGAGAACCCTGCTCTCATTGTTTGGGGCCTTGAGCGACAGCCCGGCCGGATCTCCTTGCGGATGGAACCCGAATAGGCGATAAACCTGGACTAGAGACTTGTGTGGTTAGTCAGGTCATGGCCGACTCCCTCGCCAGGCTTCCGCTTGAAGGTTGCCGAGATACACGATGTGTACATGGTGGTAAGTGGCGAGAGCGTGTGTGAAGAAGTACGCCCCTGCAGGGTTAACATCATCTATTCGAATAGCCGCGTCCGTGGTAAAGGACTTCTGGGTAGCCTGTATAGTTCATAGACAAGTGAAAGTGGATACTCTGAAATGCGCAAGATAAGCGTGAGTGCTATGGATGGCATTCTCGTAGGGAGATGGGAGCGGATCCATAGTGGTGTATTGATATGGTGAATATGTGGACTCATGTGCGCCACCTCAAAAGAGTTACTTGCAGTCGTAGTTTAGGATAGCCACCGAGTCAAAGCTGGCTTGCTGTAGTTAAACTCCACCACTCCCTTTGTTAATACCGATGCATATGTATTTAGTTCTGATGTAAGTCTTGTTGGGTACATTTGTACTCACGTTTGCTTAATTTATGTTTTTGCAGAAAGACTTCAGTCTCGCTAGTAGTTCCCCGTGGACTTCGACGTTTAGCTTGTTACCTCAGCTACAATCTTGTGCCCTCAGCATGGTCTTGTAGATAGTCAGGCTTCTCAGTCTTTTCATTTGTAGTTGTATGTACTCAGACAAGTTAAGCTTCCGCTTCTGCTTGTGCTTGTATGACTTGAATGCTGGGTCATCAGACCCATGTTTGTAATATCTGGCTCTTTGGAGCCTAATGAATAAATACTTGAGTTGTAGAGTTTTGTTGTGATGCCATGTTGTATTTGCACATATCGAGCATATTGTGTGTATGATTTGAAATGCTTGGTATGTATGGGATTCGACAACCTAGTTGTCTATCCTTGGTAGCCTCTCTTATGGGGAAATGTAGTCTAGTGCTTCCACCGAGCCATGGTAGTCTGCTACAGCCCGGTTTACCGGAGTCCTGTTAGCCAGTTGCTACTGCTCTGGAACACTTAGACTGTCCGGCATGTGTCCTTCTTCGATCCTGTGTCTGTCCCTTCGGGGAAATGTCACGCGGTGTCTTTCGGAGTCCTGTTAGCCTACTACAGCCCGGATTCCCGGAGTCCTTCTAGCCCAGTTGCTACAGCCCGAATCCACTCGCTGATGACCTACACATTCAGTGCTGGGTCATGTATGCCTGTCCCTGTAAGTTAGTGCCACTTTGGGTTCACGACTAGTCATGTCGGCCCGGATTCTCTATCATATGGATGCTAGCGACACTATCATATACGTGAGCCAAAAGGCGCAAACGGTCCCTGGCCAGGTAAGGTGGCACCCATGGGAATACCATGCGTGAGGCCGCAAAGTGATATTATGTGTTACATGCTAGATCGATGTGGCTTAGGATCGGGGTCCTGACACTTTTGGATCGACAAAACCTTCTGGTTGCATCATATACAACTCTTCTTTAAGATATCCATTAAGGAATGAAGTTTTGACATCCATTTGCCAAATTTCATAATCATAAAATGCGGCTATTGCTAACATGATTCAGACGGACTTAATCACTACGGGTGAGAAGGTCTCATCATAGTCAACTCCTTGAACTTGTCAAAAAACTTTCGCAACAAGTCGATCTTTGTAGATAGTAATATTACCGTTAGTGCCAGTCTTCTTCTTGAAGATCCATTTATTCTCTATGGCTTGCCGATCAACGTGCAAGTCAACCAAAGTCCATACTTTGTTCTCATACATGGATCCCATGTAAGATTTCATGGCCTCAAGCCATTTCACGGAATCGGGGCTCATGATCGCTTCCTCATAGTTCGTAGGCTCGTCATGGTCAAATAACATGACCTCCAGAACAGGATTACCGTACCACTCTGGTGCTGATCTTACTCTGGTTGACCTACGAGGTTCGATAGTAACTTGATCAGAAGTTTCATGATCATCATCATTAGCTTCCTCACTAATTGGTGTAGGAATCACTGGAACTGACTTCTGTGATGTACTACTTTCCAATTCGGGAGAAGGTACAATTACCTCATCAAGTTTTACTTTCCTCCCACTCACTTCTTTCGAAAGAAACTCCTTCTCTAGAAAGGATCTATGCTTAGCAACGAATAACTTGCCTTCGGATCTGTGATAGAAGGTGTACCGAACAGTCTCCTTTGGGTATCCTATGAAGACACATTTCTTCGATTTGGGTTCGAGCTTATCAGTTGAAGCTTTTTCACATAAGCATCGCAGCCGTAGACTTTAAGAAACGACAACTTGGGTTTCTTGCCAAACCACAGTTCATATGGTGTCGTCTCAACTGATTTAGATGGTGCCCTATTTAACGTGAATGCAACCATCTCTAAAGCATAACCCCAAAACGATAGCGGTAAATCAGTAAGAGACATCATAGATTGCACCATATCTAATAAAGTACGATTACGACATTCGGACACACCATTACGTTATGGTGTTCCGGGTGGCATGAGTTGCGAAACTGTTCCGCATTGTTTCAAATGAAGACCAAAACCGTAACTCAAATATTCTCCTCCACGATCAGATCGTAGAAACTTTATTTTCTTGTTACGATGATTTTCCACTTCACTCTGAAATTCTTTGAACTTTTCAAATGTTTCAGACTTATGTTTCATTAAGTAGATATACCCATATCTGCTCAAATCATCTGTGAAGGTCAGAAAATAACGATACCCGCCATGAGCATCAACACTCATCGGACCGCATACATCAGTATGTATTATTTCCAATAAGTTTGTTGCTCGCTCCATTGTTCCGGAGAATGGAGTCTTAGTCATCTTGCCCATGAGGCATGGTTTGCAAGCATCAAGTGATTCATAATCAAGTGATTCCAAAAGCCCATCAGCATGGAGTTTCTTCATGCGCTTTACACCAATATGACCTAAATGGCAGTGCCACAAATAAGTTGCACTATCATTATTAAACTTATATATTTTGGCTTCAATACTATGAATATGTGTATCACTACTATCGAGATTTAGTAAAAGTAAACCACTCATCAAGGGTGCATGACCATAAAAGATATTACTCATATAAATAGAACAACAATTATTCTCTGATTTAAATGAATAACTGTCTCGCATCAAACAAGATCCAGATATAATGTTCATGCTTAAGGCTGGCACCAAATAACAATTATTCAGGTCTAAAACTAATCCCGAAGGTAGATGTAGAGGTAGCGTGCTGACTGCGATCACATCGACTTTGGAACCATTTCCCACGCGCATCATCACCTCGTCCTTAGCCAATCTTCGCTTAATCCGTAGCCCCTGTTCCGAGTTGCAAACATGAGCAACAGAACTAGTATTAAATACCCAGGCGCTACTGCGAGCATTAGTTAAGTACACATCAATAACATGTATATCAAATATACATTTCACTTTGCCATCCTTCTTCTCCGCCAAATACTTGGGGCAGTTCCGCTTCCAGTGACTAGTCCCTTTGCAGTAGAAGCACTCAGTCTCAGGCTTAGGTCCAGACTTAGGCTTCTTCACTTGAGCAGCAACTTGCTTGTCATTCTTCTTGAAGTTCCCCTTCTTCCCATTACCCTTTTTTTGAAACTAGTGGCCTTGTTGACTATCAACACTTGATGCTCCTTCTTGATTTCTACCTCCGCAGCCTTTAGCATTACGAAGAGCTCGGAGTTGTCTTATCCATCCCTTGCATATTATAGTTCATCACGAAGCTCTTGTAGCTTGGTGGCAGTGATTGAAGAACTCTGTCAATGACACTATCATCAGGAAGATTAACTCCCAGTTGAGTCAAGTGGTTGTGGTACCCAGACATTCTGAGTATGTGTTCACTGACAGAATAATTCTCCTCCATTTTGCAGCTATAGAACTTATTGGAGACTTCATATCTCTCAATCCGGGCATTTGCTTAAAATATTAACTTCAACTCCAGGAACATCTCATATGCTCCAAGACGTTCAAAATGTCATTGAAGTCCCGGTTCTAAGCCGTCAAGCATGGCACACTGAACTATCGAGTAGTCATTAGCTTTGCTCTGCCAGACGTTCATAACATCTGGCGTTGCTCCTGCAGTGGGTTTGGCACCTAGCAGTGCTTCCAGGACGTAATTCTTCTATGCAGCAATGAGGATAATCATCAAGTTACGGACCCAGTCCGTGTAACTGCTACCATCATCTTCCAACTTAGCTTTCTCTAGGAACGCATTAAAATTCAACAGAACAACAACACGGGCCATTTATCTACAACAACATAGACATGCAAAATACTATCAGGTACTAAGTTCATGATAAATTAAAGTTCAATTAATCATATTACTTAAGAACTCCCACTTAGATAGACATCCCTCTAATCATCTAAGTGATCACGTGATCCACATCAACTAAACCTTGTCCGATCATCATGTGAGATGGAGTAGTTTTCAATGGTGAACATCACTACGTTGATCATATCTACTGTATGATTCACGCTCGACCTTTGGGTCTCAATGTTCTGAGGCCATATCTGCATATGCTAGGATCATCAAGTTTAATCCGAGTATTCTGCATGTGCAAAACTGGCTTGCACCCGTTGTATGTGAACGTAGAGCTTATCACACCCGATCATCACGTGGTGTCTCGGCACGATGAACTGTAGCAACAGTGCATACTCAGGGAGAACACTTATACCTTGAAATTTTAGTGAGAGATCATCTTATAATGCAACCGCCGTACTAAGCAAAATAAGATGCATAAAGGATAAACATCACGTGCAATTATAAGTGATATGATATGGCCATCATCATCTTGTGCCTTTGATCTCCATCTCCAAAGCACTGTCATGATCACCATCGTCACCGGCTTGACACCTTGATCTCCATCGAAGCATCGTTGTCGTCTCACCAACTATTGTTTCTACGACTATCGCTACCGCTTAGTGATAAAGTAAAGCAATTACATGGCGATTGCATTTCATACAATAAAGTGACAACCATATGGCTCCTGCCAGTTGCTGATAACTGTGTTACAAAACATGATCATCTCGAACAAAAATTTATATAATCACGTCTTGACCATATCACATCACAACATGCCCTACAAAAACAAGTTAGACATTCTATACTTTGTTGTTGCAAGTTTTAAGTGGCTGTTACGGGCTTAGCAAGAACTGTTCTTACCTACGCATCAAAAACCACAATGATTTTTTGTCAAGTTTGTTATTTTAACCTTCAACAAGGACCGGGCGCAGTCACACTCGATTCAACTAAAGTTGGAGAAACAGACACCCACTAGCCACCTGTGTGCAAAGCATGGCAGTAGAACCAGTCTCATGAACACGGTCATGTAATGTCGGTCTGGACCGCTTCATCCAACAATACCGCCAAATCAAAGTATGACATGTTGGTAAGCAGTATGACTATTATCGCCCACAACTCTTTGTGTCCTACTCGTGCATATAACATCTACGCATAGACCTGGCTCGAAGATGCATAGCAACGAGCGGGGAGAGTGTGTCCACGTACCCTCATAGACCGAAAGCGGAAGCATTATGTAATGTGGTTGATGTAGTCGAACGTCTTCGCGATCCAACCGATCAAGTACCGAACGCATGGCACCTCCGCGATCTGCACACGTTCAGCTCAGTGACGTCCTTCGAACTCCTAGATCCAGCTGAGGTCGAGGGAGAGTTTCGTCAGCATGACGGCGTGTTAACGGTGATGATGAATTTACCGACGCAGGGCTTCGCCTAAGCACCGCGACAATATGACCGTGGTGCAAATATGTGGAGGGGGGCACCGCACACGGCTAAGAATCAACTTGTGTGTCTATGGGGTGCCCCCCTCCCCTGTATATAAAGGAGTGGAGGAGGGGGAGGGCTGGACTCCTATGGCGCGCCCCAAGGGGGGATTCCTACTCCTACTAGGAGTAGGTTTCCCCCCTTTCCTAGTCCAACTAGGAGGGGAAAGGAAGGGGAAGAGGGAGGAAGGAAAGGGGTGCCGGCCCCCCTCCCCAATTCGGATTGGGCTTGGGGGGGGGCGCCCCACCACTTGGCCCATTAAGGCCCATTAACTCCCCAGGGGGTTCCGGTATGTCACACCCAATATGCGATACTATCCTAAAGAGACTTGAAGGTCCCACCAAGGGTAGAACCGCATATTGAAATGCTTTTGCAAGGTGGATATCATTACATCAACATTACATAATAGATGGGGGTACATACAAGAGGCATACAATGCCACACGAATACAACAATACATCATACATAAGAACCACATCCGACTATGAACGAAACACAAATAGAAACTCGAACGACATCCACCCTGCTAGCCCAGGCTGCCGACCTGGAACCTATCCCTGATCAAAGAAGAACTCCAAAACAAGCAACATCACTCTCGCATCAAGATCATCGCATAACATGTACCTGCAACTGTTGTTGTAGTAATCTGTGAGCCACGAGGACTCAGCAATCCCATTACCATGGGTATCAAGACTAGCAAAGCTTGATGGGAAAGGAAGGGGTAAAGTGGTGAGGATGCAGCAGCGACTAAGCATATATGGTGGCTAACATACGCAAATGAGAGCGAGAAGAGAGCAAATGGAACGGTCGTGAAGCTACCAATGATCAAGAAGTGATCCTGAACTCCTACTTACGTCAATCATAACCCAAAACCGTGTTCACTTCCCGGACTCCGCCGAAAAGAGACCATCAAGGCTACACACATGGTTGATGCATTTTAATTCGGATCTGGTGTCAAGTTATCTACAACCGGACATTAACAAATTCCCATCTGCCCATAACTGCGGGCACGGCTTTCGAAAGTTTATACCCTGCAGGGGTGTCCCAACTTAGCCCATGATAAGCTCTCGTGATCAACGAAGGATATACCTTCTCCCAGGAAGACCCGATCAGACTCGGAATCCCGGTTTACAAGACATTTCGACAATGGTAAAACAAGACCAGCAAAGCCGCCCGGATGTGCCGACAAATCCCGATAGGAGCTGCACATATCTCGTTCTCAGGGCACACCGGATGAGCAAGACGACGGGTTGGCATAGACCCTGGTTGCCCAGGGGGCGCCGGACATCGCTCGGTTTGGACCAACACTTAGACAAGCATTGGCCCGGTAGGGCTAAAATAAAGATGACCCTCGGGCTCCAGAAACCCAAGGGAAAAAGGGCTAGGTGAGGCAAATGGTAAAACCAAGGTTGGGCCTTGCTGGAGGAGTTTTATTCAAAGCGAACTGTCCAGGGGGTCCCATAAATCACCCAACCGCGTAAGGAACGCAAAATCCAGGAACATAACACCGGTATGGCGGAAACTAGGGCGGCAAGAGTGGAACAAAACACTAGGCGTAAGGCCGATTCTTCAACCCTTTACCAAGTATATAGATGCATTAATTAAATAAGAGATATTGTGATATCCCAACATAATCTTGTCCACCATGAAGCAATCTTCAACTTCACCTGCAACTAACAACGCTATAAGAGGGGCTGAGCAAAAGCGGTAACATAGCCAAGCAATGGTTTGCTAGGAAGGATGAAAAGGTTAGAGGTTGACATGGCAATTTGGGAGGCTTGAAGAACAAGTGATAGGTGGCGCAACATAGTGATAGAACGAAGCAACTAGCATAGCAATGATAGTAGTGAGATCCAGGGTAATGGTCATCTTGCCTGAAATCCCGCAAGGAAGAAGAACAAGTCCATGAAGAAGACGAAAGGGAGTAGTCGAACGAATCCTCACAATGGCAACATTACCGGAACTAAGAAGCAACACCAGAAAGAAACAAACAACATGGTAAATGCACGAGCATAAACATGGCATGATGCACAAACAAGTAGGATGCTTGTCCGGTTTAAATGAGGCATGGCATGGCAAAGTGCAACAAACAATACTACAAGTTAAGTGGAGCTCAATATGCAACGAGTTACATATTGACAAAACACCACATTCGAGTTATTTAGTTCGCTCTAGTTTAGGTACACAACAATATTAAATGTTGTTAAACATGGCAAGAGGTGAAACATAATGAAACTACATATCTAGGCAAGTTTAAATTAGGCCGGAAGTTACAAACAACAATTCCGGAAAATCCCCATGTGCATATTTTGAGTTTGGTACTGTTCTGCCCTAAACCATATTTTAGAGTTGTTAAACATGCAAGATGAGTGCACCAAGTTAAACTAGGCATTTTTTCACCCCATTTACATATAAAGTTTATTTAAAACAGAGTTACGGTTATTTAGTTATGAATTAAATCATTTTAACATGGCATTTGAGCAAGTTTAAACAAACAGCATTTTAAACATTTTAAACATGGATGAAAGTGGCATATTATGAAACTAGACAAAATTCTAAGCATCTTACATATATAAAACATTTTAATCCGATGCACGATTGTGGAGTTATTATATGCATGAACAACAGGGGTCAATCTGTAAATATGCAGTTTTCTAGAAATTAGACAAATTCGCAGCAGCGGAAAAAAATAACTACGGGCCGAAACTGAGGCGGACTAGGCCTCACCAGAGGGACTCAGCCCACGCGTTGAAGAGGGAGGCCGTCATGAGGGCGGCTGGGCCGGCATGGCTTGCGGGCCTCACGCAGAGGAGGCCATTCGAGGCGATGCTGGTGGATCGAATAGGCAGGCCGGGTGAGGGGAGCGGCTTGGGCCGGATCTGGAGAGGAGGTCGACCCTCTCGGGTGGGTTAACGATGTGGTCAACGCGGCGCGGTTGCCTGGCCTCGCTCGATGCAGAGGAAGCAGACAGAGGAGGCAAGACGTGGGGCGGTTTCAGGCGATACAGGGTGCGGCAGCGGATGGAGCTCCTGCTCCGGCGACGCGGGACTACAGGAACGCGAAGGGAGGCGCCGATCCGGGTGCTGGACGGCATGGAGGAACTCAGGCAGCCATGGCGTTGGTCTCCTGCGGATGAGGGAAGAGGGAGTGAGCAATAGCGACTCGAGAGGGAGAAGGAAGAGAGAGACCAGGGAAGCAGAGAGCAAGGCGACGGGCCTGGTGGTGGAGCTGCGGCCGGAGATGCTGCCGTTGGGGACACGCAGCCATGGTTGAGGCAGCTACTCGGGCGCGGGCGCCGATTGGGTGGACGGGACGCATCCAGGGAGGACAGAGGGAGCTAATGATTGGAGCGACGGGAAATCAGAGGGTGGAGGCAGATCTAGTTGGATCGGGAGGAGATCCCGAGGTGGAAGAGGACTGGCGGCGGCGGCTGGGAGGATGGGACAAGGCTCCTAAATTTTAGGGTCAGGGGTCTATTTACAGGAAGGATTAGCTTAGTGGCTACCTAGTCCCTTGGATCGAAATCGAACGGACGAGAATAAATATGCTAGGGAGTCCAAAAACAAAAACGGAGATGTTTTGTAGATGTTTGGAGATGATTCGGACCCATTGGTCATGACAGTCCGGGTCGGGTTCGGGGGAGTTTCGGACGCGCGCGCGAGGGGGGCTGCGAGCTGGCAAGAGAGGTTAGGTGGTCGGACAAAAGGGAAACGAAAACATGGTTTGTTTCGGGGCGATCAACAAAAGCAAGGGGGGGACGCGACAACTACGAGCGGATGCAAGTTAAAAAAATAGAGATGGCAACGAGTGCCGATGCAATGCAAATGATGCGATGATGAAATGCATGACAACAATAAAATGCAAAACAAAAGACAAAAACCCAACCACGAAGGAAATATCATATCGCATCTCCGGAAAAGGCAAGAGTTGGAGTTACGAATATGGAAAGTTGTATCCAGGGCGTTACAACACTCCACCACTACGAGAGGATCTCGTCCCGAGATCTAGGATGGCACCGGAGAGAAACGGAAAAGGAAGAGAAGAGGTAAAACTAAGTTGCTTCTTCGACGAACGAGTGAAACCATGAAACTTGAGAGGTTGAGCAAAATGAAAGAAAGAAAACAACAAAGATGAACAAAGTTGAAAACACTCCGTTAGAAAAGAGGAACAAGGGATACGACGAGAACCAAGAGGTTTAGTGATAATATAGATATTCAAACCACTCTGGTTAAAACTAGATAGAGAAGGAATAAGATTGATATAATTTGGGCAGCACTCCGACTGAAAGAAGAAGGAGAACTTGATAAGATGAAAAGCACTTGAAGAGATGACACAACACTCTGGTTAAATGGATAAGCATGAAAAGAACACGATCCTCATAATCTGAGATGATGAGTGAAGAGAGCAACATCACCATGCCTCCGGAAGAACGAATAGAAGATATATCATTGGAACAACAGAATGGAGAAGAAAATGCCAACTTCTGCCACAAATGAGCTTGAAAAGCATCCTTGCAAAGAAGAATTGAACGGAGTTGTTGGAAAATCAACGACGAAAAGCACAAGCTTATTATGGTCTTATGGAAAACATCTCAAAATGATGAGGTGACAACCCGCCACTAATAGAAACAATTGATTGGTTGAGATCAATGAAGATAAGAGAAACTTCTTTCACCGAGAGGATCATTGGAGAACTTGGGTCATTGATAAGCACCACAACTAGCAACATTCCTTCGGGAAGGCTTTAGGTGAAATCTTTACCGAGCTAACTCCAACGAAGAGATTGATGGATTTAAAATACCTCATTCTTGAGAACATGTGAATCAAGAAACACGAACTCAAAATTATCAAGAATGACATAACACCACCTCAAATGATAAGGTAGAAAGAATTGCACTTAAAAATGCAAGAAAAAGAACACTTGATCTCGTCAAAACAAAAACATGTGTTGAGCACCATGTTTATTTTAGAGTATAGCTTGGCGGATCATAACTTCGAGAGAAATCTTGATGAACAATTGAATAATGAAAGGAATCCTTGATGAACCACCATGTAGAACCTCTATGAAGAAATCCGGTAATAAAAGGATGATAAAAAGAAAGAGAAGTTGACAACACAAGGTGAAGCCTTGCGATGGTTTAGATGGAGCTTCGCGATGATATAACCGAGAGAACTTGGAACTCCAGAAAGAAAAGATGAACACTAGAACCGAGAATTACTTCATCATGAACAATCTCCGGAAGAAGAAAAAAATTGAATCACCTCGACGAAATAAGAATAAGATTTATTGTATGCTTATCCTTCATCAAATTAAATTGATGACAAGCAATGGATTTGGCATACTACTTATTCCCGTAGAAAGGATTAAGAGAGATATAGCGCAAACTTGAGAAGGTATTGATGGAACCACCGGTGGGATTCGGAAACAACGAATGAATTGATATGATAATGAAGGAAGTGAAATCTTGAGCGAACCACCGTAAGAATTGAAAATGAAAGTAGCAGAGGCACAATTCACGGGAATAATTGGAAAACGAATGAAGATACTTGAGGGGATTTAAATACATGAGAACAAAGAGCTCATGAACTGATTAGAGGGTATTTGAACGATTCACCGGTAAGATTTGGAGAACGATAGCTACATGCTGAGAAAAGAGAATTATGACATGAAGGCCTTCGGAGGAAAGAAATGGAAACAACTCATGAAATGCTCCGGATGGTAAGAAAAGAATTCTCACAATCGAAAAAAATTATGAGAGGATGACATAAGCTAGAACTATGAATCTTGAAGAGAATGGGCCAAGATTTAGAGGAAACACTTCTTCGGTCTTCATATGCTGAGAATGATGACGAGAACCACCAAAATTGTTGAGGCACTATGGAACAAAGAAGAATAGAAATGATGAACCAATGATGAAAATATTTTGAAAGCGATCTTGGAGAAAGAATATGACTGATGAAAATTCATTCTTACGTCAAACTTGGAAATGAATTTGAGAATAGCTCCGGAAAAATAAAAGAGTCAGGTAAGATCCTGGGAAAAGACCTGTGGGTTAGGTCCCACTCAAAAGAAACATCGTTGAAGAATTGATTGAAAGGGGGGATTGCACCGGTTGAATTAAATGGCTTGAATGAGATAACAACCTCAAAATAACTTGAACAGTTAGAGAATGGAAGCACGAATCTTTCGAGATATCTTCAGCACTCCGGATAAGAATAGAGAGAGGTGAACAATTAAGAGGTGCATCGGCATGAGAAAGCATAAGAAACGAGGAAAGGAATATGATGAATATCAAAAGCTTGGATTGGATCCACCGGAGAAGAATACGAGAATGAAGAATGATGAACTCAAAGCTCCGTTAGTATCTTCCTGAGAATCACCGGATAAGAACATTGACGGGAAAAGAATGGACAATGTTCACATCAATAAAAGGATACATGATTAAGAAATATGAGTCCTTGAAGAAAAAAGGGTGGGAGGGTGGGAAAACAAAGGCAACTTGGGGAAGATGGAATGGATACCGTTGAAGAAAACTTAGAATTGATCTTGCGGATGGGGAGAATGATGGGATCCACTTGAAGAGAAGCACACCGGTTGGAAAAGAGTTGACATGAAAACCTCAGTGATCAAAAGGATTAGTATTCACATAGCAATATGAGAACACCATTTGAAAGTTATGGAATCAACACTGACATTGAAGCAACTCAAATACCACAAATAAAAATAAAACAAAGGATTTTGCTTGTAGAATAAGACGGAACAAATACATATGATAGAGATTTAACCAATCCCATATCATGCATCTGTCGGAAAAATATTCTAGGAGCTACTAGAATTCCCACCTATAAACTCCCGAAACTTTCTGGTTATGCAATCTGGTGTTGGGGATACAGGGGAAGCAATATATCTCACCCAAACTAACAATCCCTACATCCAGTTGTATCCATCCGTCAACACATAACCAAGAAAACTCCAGAAATCATGTACCTCAACATTCGAAAGCATCCGTTATACGAGTTATGGCAATACTCCCAAACTCCCACCCCAGTACTGGGTGGCATCGAGGTTATCTCACCAACAACTGCATAAAAAAGATTTTCGATGTCGGCAAAACTCAGGTATTCCAGAACTGCAACGATAAAATTGTGACGACAACACCTCGGAGCTCAACTCCCCGGGTCACTGCCACATAAAAGATAGGAGGCACCAAGAACAATGTTCTCGTCACAAAACCATCGGAACGATTCCAAGATACCCACGTGATCCTAAAAAAATCTTAGTGAAATTTGAGGAGAGGAAAGTCAAAACATCTACGTCAGGAGACCTCACCAGAGCGACGAAGGGGCTGGGGAGTAAAAAGAATCCTACTCTCCGATATATATAATCCTAACATTCAAAATAGTTTTCTTCTAGACTCAACAACGGCTAACAATCAAGGGGGCTCCTACGGTCGGTCGAGGCTCTGATTACCAACTTGTCACGCCCAATATGCGATACTATCCTAAAGAGACTCGAAGGTCCCACCAAGGATAGAACCGCATATTGAAACGCTTTTGCAAGGTGGATATCATTACATCAACATTACATAATAGATGGGGGTACATACAAGAGGCATACAATGCCACACGAATACAACAATACATCATACATAAGAACCACATCCGACTACGAACGAAACACAAATAGAAACTCGAACGACATCCACCCTGCTAGCCTAGGCTGCCGACATGGAACCTATCCCTGATCGAAGAAGAAGAAGAAGAAGAACTCCAAAACAAGCAACATCGCTCTCGCGTCAAGATCATCGCATAACTTGTACCCGCAACTGTTGTTGTAGTAATCTGTGAGCCACGAGGACTCAGCAATCCCATTACCATGGGTATCAAGACTAGCAAAGCTTAATGGGAAAGGAAGGGGTAAAGTGGCGAGGTTGCAGCAGTGACTAAGCATATATGGTGGCTAACATACGCAAATGAGAGCGAGAAGAGAGAAAATGGAATGGTCGTGAAGCTAGCAATGATCAAGAAGTGATCCTGAACTCCTACTTACGTCAATCATAACCCAAAACCGTGTTCAATTCCCGGACTCCGCCGAAAAGAGACCGTCAAGGCTACACACACGGTTGATGCGTTTTAATTCGGATCTGGTGTCAAGTTATCTACAACCGGACATTAACAAATTCCCATCTGCCCAATACTGCGGGCACGGCTTTCAAAAGTTTATACCCTGCATGGGTGTCCCAACTTAGCCCATGATAAGCTCTCGCGATCAACAAAGGATATACCTTCTCCCAGGAAGACCCGATCAGACTCGGAATCCCGGTTTACAAGACATTTCGACAATGGTAAAACAAGACCAGCAAAGCCGCTCGGATGTGCCGACAAATCCCGATAGGAGCTGCACATATCTCATTCTCAGGGCACACCGGATGAGCAAGACGACGGGTTGGCATAGACCCTGGTTGCCCAGGGGGCTCTGGATATCGCTCGGTTTGGACCAACACTTAGACAAGCATTGGCCCGGGGGGGCTAAAATAAAGATGACCCTCGGGCTCCGGAAACCCAAGGGAAAAAGGGCTAGGTGAGGCAAATGGTAAAACCAAGGTTGGGCCTTGTTGGAGGAGTTTTATTCAAAGCGAACTGTCCAGGGGGTCCCATAAATCACCCAACCGCGTAAGGAACGCAAAATCCGGGAACATAACACCGGTATGATGAAAACTAGGGCGGCAAGAGTGGAACAAAACACCAGGCGTAAGGCCGAGTCTTCCACCCTTTACCAAGTATATAAATGCATTAATTAAATAAGAGATATTGTGATATCCCAACATAATCCTGTCCACCATGAAGCAATCTTCAACTTCACCTGCAACTAACAACGCTATAAGAGGGGCTGAGCAAAAGCGGTAACATAGCCAAACAATGGTTTGCTAGGAAGGGTGAAAAGGTTAGAGGCTGACATGGCAATTTGGGAGGCTTGAAGAACAAGTGATACGTGGAGCAACATAGCAATAGAACGAAGCAACTAGCATAGCAATGATAGTAGTGAGATCCAGGGTAACGGTCATCTTGCCTGAAATCCCGCAAGGAAGAAGAACAAGTCCATGAAGAAGACGAAAGGGAGTAGTCGAACGAATCCTCACAATGGCAACATTACTGGAACTAAGAAGCAACACCAGAAAGAAACAAACAACATGGTAAATGCACGAGCATAAACATGGCATGATGCACAAACAAGTAGGATGCTTGTCCGGTTTAAATGAGGCATGGCATGGCAAAGTGCAACAAACAATACTACAAGTTAAGTGGAGCTCAATATGCAACGAGTTGCATATTGACAAAACACCACATTCGAGTTATTTAGTTCGCTCTTGTTTAGGTACACAACAATATTAAATGTTGTTAAACATGGCAAGAGGTGAAACATAATGAAACTACATATCTAGGCAAGTTTAAATTAGGCCGGAAGTTACAAACAACAATTCCGGAAAATCCCCATGTGCATATTTTGAGTTTGGTACTGTTCTGCCCTAAACCATATTTTAGAGTTGTTAAACATGCAAGATGAGTGCACCAAGTTAAACTAGGCATTTTTCCACCCCATTTACATATAAAGTTCATTTAAAACAGAGTTATGGTTATTTAGTTATGAATTAAATCATTTTAACATGGCATTTGAGCAAGTTTAAACAAACAGCATTTTAAACATTTTAAACATGGATGAAAGTGGCATATTATGAAACTAGACAAAATTCTAAGCATCTTACATATATAAAACATTTTAATCCGATGCACGATTGTGGAGTTATTATATGCATGAACAACAGGGGTCAATCTGTAAATATGCAGTTTTCTGGAAATTAGACAAATTCGCAGCAGCGGAAAAAAATAACTATGGGCCGAAATTGAGGCGGACTGGGCCTCACCAGAGGGACTCAGCCCACGCGTTGAAGAGGGAGGCCGTCATGAGGGCGGCTGGGCCGGCATGGCTTGCGGGCCTCACGCAGAGGAGGTCGCTCGAGGCGATGCAGGTGGATCGAACAGGCAGGCCGGGCGAGGGTAGCGGCTTGGGCCGGATCTAGAGAGGAGGTCGACCCTCTCGGGTGGGTTAACGATGCGGTCAACGCGGCGCGGTTTCCTGGCCTCGCTCGATGTAGAGGAAGCAGACAGAGGAGGCAAGACACGGGGCGGTTTCAGGCGATACAGGGCGCGACGGCGGATGGAGCTCCTGCTCCGGCTACGCGGGACTATAGGAACGCGAAGGGAGGCGCGGATCCGGGTGCTGGACGGCGTGGAGGAACTCAGGCAGCCATGGCGTTGGTCTCCTGCGAATGAGGGAAGAGGGAGTGAGCAATAGCGACTCGAGAGGGAGAAGGAAGAGAGAGACCAGGGAAGCAGAGAGCAAGGCGACGGGCCTGGTGGTGGAGCTACAGCCAGATGCTGCCGTCGGGGACACGCAGCCATGGTTGAGGCAGCTACTCGGGCGCGGGCGCCGATTGGGTGGACGGGACGCATCCAGGGAGGACAGAGGGAGCTGATGATTGGAGCGACGGGAAATCAGAGGGTGGAGGCAGATCTGGTTGGATCGGGAGGAGATCCCGAGGTGGAAGAGGACTGGCGGCAGCGGCTGGGAGGATGGGACAAGGCTCCTAAATTTTAGGGTCAGGGGTCTATTTATAGGAAGGATTAGCTTAGTGGCTACCTAGTCCCTTGGATCGAAATCGAACGGACGAAAATAAATATGCTAGGGAGTCCAAAAACAAAAACGGAGATGTTTTGTAGATGTTTGGAGATGATCCGGACCCATTGGTCATGACAGTCCGGGTCGGGTTCGGGGGAGTCTCGGACGCGCGCGCGAGGGGGCTGCGAGCTGGCAAGAGAGGTTAGGTGGTCGGACAAAAGGGAAACGAAAACACGATTGGTTTCGGGGCGGTCAACAAAAGCAAGGGGGGGACGCGGGAACTACGAGCAGATGCAAGTTAAAAAAATAAAGATGGCAACGAGTGCCGATGCAATGCAAATGATGTGATGATGAAATGCATGACAAGAATAAAATGCAAAACAAAAGACAAAAACCCAACCACGAAGGAAATATCATATCGCATCTCCGGAAAAGGCAAGAGTTGGAGTTATGAATATGGAAAGTTGTATCCAGGGCGTTACAACACTCCACCACTACGAGAGGATCTTGTCCCGAGATCTAGGATGGCACCGGAGAGAAACGGAAGAGGAAGAGAAGAGGTAAAACTAAGTTGCTTCTTCGATGAACGAGTGAAACCACGAACCTTGAGAGGTTGAGCAAAATGAAAGAAAGAAAACAACAAAGATGAACAAAGTTGAAAACACTCCGTTAGAAAAGAGGAACAAGGGATACAACGAGAACCAAGAGGTTTAGTGATAAGATAGATATTCAAACCACTCTGGTTAAAACTAGATAGAGAAGGAATAAGATTGATATAATTTGGGCAGCACTCCGACTGAAAGAAGAAGGAGAACTTGATAAGATGAAAAGCACTTGAAGAGATGACACAACACTCTGGTTAAATGGATAAGCATGAAAAGAACACGATCCTCATAATCTAAGATGATGAGTGAAGAGAGCAACATCACCATGCCTCCGGAAGAACGAATAGAAGATATATCATTGGAACAACAGAATGGAGAAGAAAATGCCAACTTCTGCCACAAATGAGCTTGATAAGCATCCTTGCAAAGAAGAATTGAATGGAATTGTTGGAAAATCAACAACGAAAAGCACAAGCTTATTATGGGCTTATGGCAAACACCTCAAAATGATGAGGTGACAACCCGCCACTAAGAGAAACAATTGATTGGTTGAGATCAATGAAGATAAGAGAAGCTTCTTTCACCGAGAGGATCATTGGAGAACTTGCGTCATTGATAAGCACCACAATTAGCAACATTCCTTCAGGAAGGCTTTAGGTGAAATCTTTACCGAGCTAACTCCAACGAAGAGATTGATGGATTTAAAATACCTCATTCTTGAGAACATGTGAATCAAGAAACACGAACTCAAAATTATCAAGAATGACATAACACCACCTCAAATGATAAGGTAGAAAGAATTGCACTTCAAAATGCAAGAAAAAGAATACTTTATCTCGTTTAGGTACACAACAATATTAAATGTTGTTAAACATGGCAAGAGGTGAAACATAATGAAACTACATATCTAGGCAAGTTTAAATTAGGCCGGAAGTTACAAACAACAATTCCGGAAAATCCCCATGTGCATATTTTGAGTTTGGTACTGTTCTGCCCTAAACCATATTTTAGAGTTGTTAAACATGCAATATGAGTGCACCAAGTTAAACTAGGCATTTTTCCACCCCATTTACATATAAAGTTTATTTAAAACAGAGTTATGGTTATTTAGTTATGAATTAAATCATTTTAACATGGCATTTGAGCAAGTTTAAACAAACAGCATTTTAAACATTTTAAACATGGATGAAAGTGGCATATTATGAAACTAGACAAAATTCTAAGCATCTTACATATATAAAACATTTTAATCCGATGCACGATTGTGGAGTTATTATATGCATGAACAACAAGGGTCAATCTGTAAATATGCAGTTTTCTGGAAATTAGACAAATTCGCAGCAGCGGAAAAAAATAACTACGGGCCGAAATTGAGGCGGACTGGGCCTCACCAGAGGGACTCAGCCCACGCGTTGAAGAGGGAGGCCGTCATGAGGGCGGCTGGGCCGGCATGGCTTGCGGGCCTCACGCAGAGGAGGTCGCTCGAGGCGATGCAGGTGGATCGAACAGGCAGGCCGGGCGAGGGGAGCGGCTTGGGCCGGATCTGGAGAGGAGGTCGACCCTCTCGGGTGGGTTAACGATGCGGTCAATGCGGTGCGGTTTCCTGGCCTCGCTCGATGTAGAGGAAGCAGACAGAGGAGGCAAGACACGGGGCGGTTTCAGGCGATACAGGGCGCGACAGCGGATGGAGCTCCTGCTCCGGCTACGCGGGACTATAGGAACGCGAAGGGAGGCGCGGATCTGGGTGCTGGACGGCGTGGACGAACTCAGGCAGCCATGGCGTTGGTCTCCTGCGGATGAGGGAAGAGGGAGTGAGCAATAGCGACTCGAGAGGGAGAAGGAAGAGAGAGACCAGGGAAGCAGAGAGCAAGGCGACGGGCCTGGTGGTGGAGCTACGGCCAGATGCTGCCATCGGGGACACGCAGCCATGGTTGAGGCAGCTACTCGGGCGCGGGCGCCGATTGGGTGGACGGGAGGCATCCAGGGAGGACAGAGGGAGCTGATGATTGGAGCGACGGGAAATCAGAGGGTGGAGGCAGATCTGGTTGGATCGGGAGGAGATCCCGAGGTGGAAGAGGACTGGCGGCAGCGGCTGGGAGGATGGGACAAGGCTCCTAAATTTTAGGGTCAGGGGTCTATTTATAGGAAGGATTAGCTTAGTGGCTACCTAGTCCCTTGGATCGAAATCGAACGGACGAGAATAAATATGCTAGGGAGTCCAAAAACAAAAACGGAGATGTTTTGTAGATGTTTGGAGATGATCCGGACCCATTGGTCATGACAGTCCGGGTCGGGTTCGGGGGAGTCTCGGACGCGCGCGCGAGGGGGCTGCGAGCTGGCAAGAGAGGTTAGGTGGTCGGACAAAAGGGAAACGAAAACACGATTGGTTTCGGGGCGGTCAACAAAAGCAAGGGGGGGACGCGGGAACTACGAGCAGATGCAAGTTAAAAAAATAAAGATGGCAACGAGTGCCGATGCAATGCAAATGATGTGATGATGAAATGCATGACAAGAATAAAATGCAAAACAAAAGACAAAAACCCAACCACGAAGGAAATATCATATCGCATCTCCGGAAAAGGCAAGAGTTGGAGTTATGAATATGGAAAGTTGTATCCAGGGCGTTACAACACTCCACCACTACGAGAGGATCTCGTCCCGAGATCTAGGATGGCACCGGAGAGAAACGGAAGAGGAAGAGAAGAGGTAAAACTAAGTTGCTTCTTCGATGAACGAGTGAAACCATGAACCTTGAGAGGTTGAGCAAAATGAAAGAAAGAAAACAACAAAGATGAACAAAGTTGAAAACACTCCGTTAGAAAAGAGGAACAAGGGATACAACGAGAACCAAGAGGTTTAGTGATAAGATAGATATTCAAACCACTCTGGTTAAAACTAGATAGAGAAGGAATAAGATTGATATAATTTGGGCAGCACTCCGACTGAAAGAAGAAGGAGAACTTGATAAGATGAAAAGCACTTGAAGAGATGACACAACACTCTGGTTAAATGGATAAGCATGAAAAGAACACGATCCTCATAATCTAAGATGATGAGTGAAGAGAGCAACATCACCATGCCTCCGGAAGAACGAATAGAAGATATATCATTGGAACAACAGAATGGAGAAGAAAATGCCAACTTCTGCCACAAATGAGCTTGATAAGCATCCTTGCAAAGAAGAATTGAATGGAATTGTTGGAAAATCAACAACGAAAAGCACAAGCTTATTATGGGCTTATGGCAAACATCTCAAAATGACGAGGTGACAACCCGCCACTAAGAGAAACAATTGATTGGTTGAGATCAATGAAGATAAGAGAAGCTTCTTTCACCGAGAGGATCATTGGAGAACTTGGGTCATTGATAAGCACCACAATTAGCAACATTCCTTCGGGAAGGCTTTAGGTGAAATCTTTACCGAGCTAACTCCAACGAAGAGATTGATGGATTTAAAATACCTCATTCTTGAGAACATGTGAATCAAGAAACACGAACTCAAAATTATCAAGAATGACATAACACCACCTCAAATGATAAGGTAGAAAGAATTGCACTTCAAAATGCAAGAAAAAGAATACTTTATCTCGTTTAGGTACACAACAATATTAAATGTTGTTAAACATGGCAAGAGGTGAAACATAATGAAACTACATATCTAGGCAAGTTTAAATTAGGCCGGAAGTTACAAACAACAATTCCGGAAAATCCCCATGTGCATATTTTGAGTTTGGTACTGTTCTGCCCTAAACCATATTTTTAGAGTTGTTAAACATGCAAGATGAGTGCACCAAGTTAAACTAGGCATTTTTCCACCCCATTTACATATAAAGTTTATTTAAAACAGAGTTACGGTTATTTAGTTATGAATTAAATCATTTTAACATGGCATTTGAGAAAGTTTAAACAAACAGCATTTTAAACATTTTAAACATGGATGAAAGTGGCATATTATGAAACTAGACAAAATTCTAAGCATCTTACATATATAAAACATTTTAATCCGATGCACGGTTGTGGAGTTATTATATGCATGAACAACAGGGGTCAATATGTAAATATGCAGTTTTCTGGAAATTAGAAAAATTCCCAGCAGCGGAAAAAAATAACTGCGGGCCAAAACTGAGGCGGACTGGGCCTCACCAGAGGGACTCAGCCCACGCGTTGAAGAGGGAGGCCGTCATGAGGGCGGCTGGGCCGGCACGGCTTGCGGGCCTCACGCAGAGGAGGCCGCTCGAGGCGATGCAGGTGGATCGAACAGGCAGGCCGGGCGAGGGGAGCGGCTTGGGCCGGATCTGGAGAGCAGGTCGACCTGCTCGGGTGGGTTGACGATGCGGTCAACACGGCGCGGTTGCCTGGCCTCGCTCGATGCAGAGGAAGCAGAACGAGGAGGCGAGACGCGGGGCGGTTTCAGGCGATGCAGGGCGCGGCAGCGGATGGAGCTCCTGCTCCGGCGACGCGGGACTACAGGAACGCGAAGGGAGGCGCGGATCCGGGTGTTGGACGGCGTGGAGGACCTCAGGCAGCCATGGCGTTGGTCTCCTGCGGATGAGGGAAGTGTAACGCCCCGGATTCGATGCGCCAAGTGTCTGCCAATTATTCGCCGTCGTTGCCATGTCATTTGCTTGCGTGTTGCATCTTGCCATGTCATCATCTGCATTTCATCCGCATGTTTTTCAAAACTTGCATCCGTTCGGGTTCTCCCGGTTCTCTCCGTTCGGAGTCCAGACCCCTCACGCGCACCCGTCGCCCCTCTCAGACCTTGTTTTCGTGTGCGGGTGTTAAACGTTCTCGGAATGGCCCGAAGTTTGCCAAGCGGCCTTGGTATACCACCGTAGACCGCCTGTCAAGTTTTGTGCCATTTGGAGGTCGTTTGATACTCCAACGATTAACCGCGTAGCCCGAAACCTCCCTTTCTCTTTGCAGCCCAACGCCCTTCCAAACTGGCCCAAAACTCATCTAACTCCCCTCCATGCTCTCGGTCGTTCGATCACGATCGCGTGGCCGAAAACCGCTCCTCATTTGGACTCTCCTAGCTCCCAGAAACTATAAATATGCCCCTCCCCCCGAAATTCACGGATGATTTCTCCCTCCCAAAACCCTAGCTTTTCCCTCTCCGCCGCCGGACGCGTCCGCCTCCGCGTCGGACACGTCCAGCCGCCGTCCGCAGCCAGTGGCCGCCCGCCACATGTCCCCCCAGCGTCCCAGCCGCCGCCGGCCCGCCCGAGCCCGCGGGAGGCCCTCCCGGCCCGCATCTCCGCCGCCCGCGCCCCGCGACCTTCGTCGCCGCCCTTCGCCGGGTCCGCCAACGGCCGCCGCCCTTCGCCGGGCCCGCTGACGGCCGCCGCCCGCCGCCGCCGCGGCCCGCCACCGCCGCCCTCCGGCAACCTCCTCCGCCGCCGCCTGGGCTCCCCGCCGACCGCCGCGCCTCCGCGGTGGATCTCCATCGCCGCCCCCTTGCCGAGCTCCGTCCCTGCGCGCCTCCGATCGCCTCGTCCGCCGGTCAGCGTCCCGCCACACACCGGAGAAGCTCCGTCGCCCCGCGACCCTCGCCGCCCTCGTGGACTCCGGCCAGATCCGGTCGAGGAGCGACCGGATCCAGCTCCCCCGCGACCCAGCGTGCCCTTCCCCGACCACTCCGGCCCTCTTCCCCGTCAACTCCGGTGACATCCCCGGCGATCCTCGAAATCCGTGCGGACCGAAGGTTGACCCCGTTTTTCTTCCAAGTCATGTAATTTTTGCATTATCATGCCCTATTCATCGCGTCGTATCTCTGCATCCGTAGCTCCGTTTTGTGCATGTAATATGTCAAATTGTTCGACTCAACGAGTACTTCATTTCATTCCATTGCATCATGTTCATTTGAGGTCATCTTGGTGCCTGAATCATCGTTGCAAGAGTGCTTCATAATGTTGTCTGCTGTCTATTAACAGAACTAGCTCTTTTGTCATTTTTGCCATGATTGATGTGTGCATCCTATGAGGTTGATGTCTACATGTGTTTTGATCTATGTCATGTCTTCTTTAAAGAGGTGCTTACCATGTATTTTTGTGATCAATGTGGTGACTAGCACAAGCATGCAAACTAGGCTTCGTAATGTTGCTGATTTTAGTCCCTGTTCTGCTGTTATTTTGATGCCATGTAAACATGTTGCTATAAAGAGATCCATGCATATTTTGAGATACTTCAGTAAGGATGTTTTGAACATATGGTTGTTCTCTATCCATTCATGCCCCTGTTTGCAATTATGGAGTAGTCTAGAATGTCACTTTCTTGCTATACTTTTGCTACAAAATGTTTCCTGGCAGATTGTTTACATGTTATTCAATTTTGCCAAGGTTGTTGTAGTTGATCCTTGCATGCTATGAACTTGTTCTTGCCTTGGTTTGTTTTATAAACATGTCTTCTTGCTGATGCTATGCTTATCTTGTCATGCAATGACTTGTGGTGAGTGAATCAAGCTTGTTTAGTACTGTACTTGATGTTGCTGTTTTGCTAGGCTGAATCTGTTATTTCGTGATGCTATGTAAACCTGCTTCTACAAGTCATTCTATGCATAATCTGGAGATGTTCACTAAGGGTGTTTTGTTCTACATATCATGCTCTATCCATCCATGCCCCTGGTTGCATTTATAGCCTGCTGTAGCTTGTTGTAATCTTGCTCTAAAGTTGCTAAATAATGTTGCTGTCAGCCTGTTAACATTATGCTCAGTTGTTACCATGATTGTTGCTAGTGTTCCATGCACCCTATGGACTTGCTCTTGCCATGCTTAGCTTCATAAACATGCCTTCTTACTGCTCGTTGCCTTGTCATGCCATATATTGCTCTGTTGTGAGTGGTACAAGCTCATCAACATGCCTTCATAATTCTGTTCCTGCCATGTATGAATCTGTATTATAACTTGCTATGTCTACATGGGTGCCATCATATCTTCTGATCCTTTTGGCTCATGGTCAGTAAGGGACTTTTGTTCTACGAGATTAGTAGGTTCATGCCATGCCTTTGTTTGCCATGATAAGCTCTTGTAACATGTTGTTTGATAGCTCTGAACATTGCAACCTGATGTTATTTTCTGCAAAGTCTGAACTGTTATTATTTGCAATATTGTCAGGTGTGTTTGAGCATGTTCTAGTGATTTCTGGAGATAGCTCAGTGTTCATGTTTTGTTAAGCTCTACCTGTACATCATGCCCATGCCTTTTGTTTTCTAGTTGAGGTCCTGTAGCATGTTGTTTTGGTGCTTGCAATATGCCTAGTTGCTGTTTTGGACAGCTTGTCCTTTAAACTTGTGTAGAGTGTATGTGTTGAACCGTTGCTCCGTTTTGAGTGTGCTCTATATGAAACTTGCTTAGAATTGCATGTAGTTTCATATTATCATGTTGCATCCTTGTTTTGGTGTGTTTGCTTGATGTTTGAATGCATTTTGCGTCAATGCAATGTTTAACTTGTTTTGCTCATATCTTCTAGGCCGTAGCTCCGAACTAAATGAACTTTATATGTAACTTGACTAAAATCTCGTGTAGATCATCATGGTGCATTTTAACTTGCTGTTTAACAACTTGAACATAAGGTTTATTCAGATCTGGACCAATTTCGAAACTTGCATATGAGGACTTACCGGAATTGTTATATGTTGTTCCCGGCCTCATTTAAACTTGCCTTGATGTGTTGTTCTTGTTTGCATCATCTCTTGCCATGAGTAGCTTCATGTAGCTTTGTCATGCATCATGCTTGTTGTGCATCATGCCTTGTTCTTGTGTGGTGTGTTTACCGTGTTGTGTGCTTCTTCTCGATAGTTCCTGTTCCGTTGCGATCGTGAGGATTCGTTCGTCTATGCTTGGTTCGTCTTCGTGGCTTCATCTTCTTCATGGACTCGTTCTTCTTCCTTGCGGGATTTCAGGCAAGATGATCGCTACCCTGGATCTCACTACTATCATTGCTATGCTAGTTGCTTCGTTCTATCGCTTTGCTGCGCTACCTATCACCTGTTTATCAAGCCATCCCAAATTGCCATGAACCTCTAACCTTTGACACCCCTCCTAGCAAACCATTGATTGGCTATGTTACCGCTTTGCTCAGCCCTCTTATAGCGTTGCTAGTTGCAGGTGAAGTTGAAGATTGCTCCATGGTGGACAGGATTTTTGTTGGGATATCACAATATCTCTTATATTATTAATGCATCTATATACTTGGTAAAGGGTGGAAGACTCGGCCTTATGCCTGGTGTTTTGTTCCACTCTTGTCGCCCTAGTTTCCGTCATACCGGTGTTATGTTCCCGGATTTTGCGTTCCTTACGCGGTTGGGTGATTTATGGGACCCCCTTGACAGTTCGCTTTGAATAAAACTCCTCCAGCAAGGCCCAACCTTGGTTTCACATTTGCCTCACCACCACCTACTTTTCCCTTGGGAGTCGCTCTCTCAAGGGTCATCTTTATTTTAGCCCCCCCCCTCGGGCCAGTGCTTGTCTAAGTGTTGGTCCGAACTAGAGCCCTTTGCAACGCCCCCTCAGGGAAACTTGAGGTCTGGTTTTAGTTGTACGGATTGCTCATCCGGTGTTGCCCTGAGAACGAGATATGTGCAGCTCCTATCGGGATTGTCGGCGCATCGGGCGGTCTTGCTGGTCTTGTTTTACCATTGTCGAAATGTCTTGTAAACTGGGATTCCGAGTCTGATCGGGTCTTCCTGGGAGAAGGTATATCCTTCGTTGATCGCGAGAGCTTATCATGGGCTAAGTTGGGACACCCCTATAGGGTATAATCTTTCGAAAGCCGTGCCTACGGTTATAGGAAGATGGGAATTTGTTAATGTCCAGTTGTAGATAACTTGACACTAGATCCGAATTAAAACGCAGCAACCGAGTGTGTGGCCGTGATGGTCTTTTTTTGGCGGAGTCCGGGAAGTGAACACGGTTTTGGGTTATGTTTGACGTAAGCAGGAGTTCAGGATCACTTCTTGATCATTACTAGTTGACGACCGTTCCATTTGCTCTCTTCTCGCTCTTATTTGTGTATGTTAGCCACCATATATGCTTAGTCGCCGCTGCAGCCTCACCACTTTACCCCTTCCTTTCCCTTTAAGCTTTGCTAGTCTTGATACCCATGGTAATGGGATTGTTGAGTCCTCGTGGCTCACATATTACTACAACAACAGTTGTAGGTACAGGTTATGCGATGATCATGACGCGAGAGCGATGCTTGCCTGCATTGAGTTCTTCTTCTGCTTCTTCTTCGATCAGGGATAGGTTTCAGGTCGGCAGCCTGGGCTAGAAGGGTGGATGTCGTTTGAGTTTCTGTTTGTGTTCCATCCGTAGTTGGATGTTGATCTCTTGTAAGATGATGTTGTATTCGTGTGGCATTGTATGCCTTTTGTATGTATCCCCATCTATTATGTAATGTTGATGTATTGGTATACACCTTGCAAAAGTGTTTCAATATGCAGTTCTATCCTTGGTGGGACCTTCGAGTCTCTTTAGGATAGTATCGCATATTGGGCGTGACAAGTTGGTAATCAGAGCCTCGACCGACCCTAGGAGCCCCCTTGATTGATCGTGTAATTTGGCCGTTGTTGAGTCTAGAAGAAAACTATTTTCGAAGTCTAGTTATATCGGAGAGTAGGAATTGTTTTTACTCCTCAGCCCCTTCGTCGCTCTGGTGAGGAATCTTGATGTAGGTGTTTTGAATCACTTCTCTTCCCCTTCAAATTTTCTTTAGGATCACGCAGTTGGTTTTTCGGTCGTTGGTTGTCGTCTCTTTTCATCCGGTGCATTTCTCGTCAAGTCGACTCGCGCCTCTTCATCGTTGCCAAGTTCAATCCTCAGTTGTTTTCTTTTCCCACCCGCCCACCCTTTTCTTCTTGGAACCGGAGTCTGTAATCGAGTATCCATCCTACTCGTGCGAAGTCTTTGCCTTCTTTCCTCAATGTTTTCAACCGGTGTTTTCTCTTCAAGATATTCGTCGTTTCCCCTTCCAAGTTGATTTTGTTTTCCCGCCCTCCCACCCTCTTCTTCCCGGAGCCTGAGTCTGTTTCGAGCATAAATTTCATTCGTGCAGAGTATCTTCAATCTTTCGTCAATTGTTTCAACTGGTGAATTCTCGTCTCGTTGGATATTCTTTATCTCTTTTTCTTCTCCGGTGGATTCAATTCCAATTTTTCGGGTTGATCATATCCTTTCCTCGAAGTGTTCTCCTTGCTCGTTCGCCTCTCGCCAGTTTATCCTTCCGGAGTGTTCAAGACATCTCAGGAGATTCATCTGTGTTCGAATTAATTCGAGGTTGTCACCTCATTCAAATATTTCAATCGTTCTGGTGCATCATCTATCTGTTCAACATCCCTTTTCAACGGTGTTATCTCTTCAGTGGGCCCTAACCCACAAGTTTTTTTCCCAGGATCTTACCTGACTCTTCTAATTCTCCCGGAGTTATTCTCAATTCTTTTCAAGTGTGACGTAAGAATGGATTTCATCAGTCGGATGCCTTTCCAAGATCTTTTTCAAATTCTTTTCATTGTTGGCTCAAACCCCTTCGTTTTTCATTCTACCGGAGTATCTCAGTAATTTTGGTGGTATTTCTCGTCGTCATTTGAAGACCGAAGAAGAGTTTTCCTCAAAATTCTTGTCCGTCCTCTCAAAATTTCGTGGTTCTAGCTTCATGTTATCCTCGCAAAATATTCCATTTGTCAGATATTCTTTTCATCCATCCGGAGTATTTCAGGAGTTGTTGTTTTTTCCATCTCGATCATCCGGAGGCCATCATTCCAGTTTTCATTCTCTATTTATCACGGTGCGTCGTTCAAGTGTTCGTTAATCAGCTCATTATATCTTTGTTCTTTTGCATCTAAATCCCCTTAGGCATATTTGTTCTTCTAATTCTTCCCGGCGATTCATTCTCTTTCATCAGTCATTTTCGAATTCTAACGGTGGTTCGTTCAAGATTCTTTTCCTTGTTTATCATATTAATTTATTCATTCTTTTCAATCCTACGGTGGTTCATGAAGACCTTCTCAAGTTTGCGATATGTCACTTCTCAATCTTTTTTTTCAAGAAGAATAAGTAGTATGCCAAATCCATTGTTGGTCATCAATTTAATTTGATGAAGGATAGGCATACCATAAATCTTATTCTTATTTCATCCAAGTGAGTAATCCCTTCCTTCGGAGTTTGTTCGTGAGGAATAAATTCTAGTTCCAAGTGTTTCCCATCTTTTCTTTTCCGGAGTTCAAATTTTTCCTCGACTATTTTGTCGGAACCTCCATCTAAATCATTGCAAGGCTCATCTTATTCTTTCATCCTTCATTCGATCTCATCATCCTTTTATTATCGGAGTTCATGGTGGTTCTTAATGATTTAATTCATTCTTCAACAGTTCATCAAGATTCTTGTCGGTGGAGTTCAAGTATCTTTTCTTCTCGCATCTCAAAGTGCAATTAATTCTCTGTATTCTTTTGACGTGGAGTTTTGCATTTCTTCGTTATTCTAAGCTATCGAATCATTTCCGTTTGTGGTCGGTTACCACCTCATAATTTTTGAGATGTTATCCATAAGACCACAACAAGCTTATTCTTTCGTTGCTGATTTTCTCAACAATTCCATTCAATCCTTCCTTCTAAGTTCTTTTCAATTCTTTCAATTCTTCCGGAGGCATCGTGTCATTGACCTCGTCAAGTATCATTCCATCCCCTCAAGTTCGTGTTCTATTCCTCCATGTTTCAGCCGGAGTGCTGCTTAAATCCTTTCAGTCTTATTCGTTTCTTATCTCGTTCTAACCGGAGTGGTTTCATAGTCTATCTGATTCCGTGAGCTTTCGATGCTTGTCATTCTCGTCGTTCCCCTCTTATTCTTGAGTGCTCTCGATTCTTTGCTTCTTCTCTTCAGTTCTTGCTTCACCTCATCCCTTTTCCCTTCCGTCTCGGTCCTAAGATCTCGGGACGAGATCTCTTGTTAGTGGAGGAGTGTTGTAACGCCCTGGATTTGATGCGCCAAGTGTCTGCCAATTATTCGCCGTCGTTGCCATGTCATTTGCTTGCTGTTGCATCTTGCCATGTCATCATCTGTATTTCATCTGCATGTTTTTCAAAACTTGCATCCGTTCGGGTTCTCCCGGTTCTCTCCGTTGTCCGTTCAGAGTCCAGACCTCTCGCGCGCGCCCGTCGCCCCTCTCAGACCTTGTTTTCATGTGCGGGTGTTAAACGTTCTCGGAATGGCCCGAGGTTTGCCAAGCAGCCTCTGTATAGCACCGGTAGACCGCCTGTCAAGTTTCGTGCCATTTGGAGGTCGTTTGATACTCCAACGATTAACCGCGTAGCCCGAAACCTCCTTTCCTCTTTGCAGCCCAACGCCCTTCCAAACTGGCCCAAAACCCATCTAACTCCCCTCCATGCTCTCGGTTGTTCGATCACGATCGCGTGGCCGAAAACCGCTCCTCTTTTGGACTCTCCTAGCTCCCAGAAACTATAAATATGCCCCTCCCCCCGAAATTCGCGGATGATTTCTCCCTCCCGAAACCCTAGCTTTTCCCCTCTCCGCCGCCGGACGCGTCCGCCTCCGCGCCGGACACGTCCAGCCGCCCGCCACGTGTCCCCCCAGCGTCCCAGCCGCCGCCGGCCCGCCCAAGCCCGCGGGAGGCCCTCCCGGCCCGCATCTCTGCCGCCCGCGCCCCGCGA
>NC_041383.1:119480681-119533744 GCF_002162155.2 Triticum dicoccoides
CGACCTTCGCCGCCGCCCTTCGCCGAGCTCCGTCCCTGCGCGCCTCCGATCGCCGCCGTCCGCCGGTCAGCGCCCCGCCACCCGCCGGAGAAGCTCCGCCGCCCCGCGACCCTCGCCGCCCTCGTGGACTCCGGCCAGATCCGGTCGAGGAGCGACCGGATCCAGCTCCCCCGCGGCCCAGCGTCCCCTTCCCCGACCACTCCGGCCCTCTTCCCCGTCAACTCCGGCGACCTCCCCGGCGATCCTCGAAATCCGTGCGGACCGAAGGTTGACCCCGTTTTTCTTCTAAGTCCTATAATTTTTGCATAATCATGCCCTGTTCATCGCATCATATCTCTGCATCCGTAGCTCCGTTTTGTGCGTGTAATATGTCAAATTGTTCCTCTCAACGAGTACTTCATTTCATTCCATTGTGTCATGTTCATTTGAGGTCATCTTGATGCCTGAATCATCGTTGCAAGAGTGCTTCATAATGTTGTCTGCTGTCTGTTAACAGAACTAGCTTTTTTGTCAATTTTGCCATGATTGATGTGTGCATCCTATGAGGTTGATGTCTACATGTGTTTTGATCTATGCCATGTCTTCTTTACAGAGGTGCTTACCATGATTTTTTGTGATCAATGTGGTGACTAGCACAAGCATGCAAACTAGGCTTCGTAATGTTGCTGATTTTAGTCCCTGTTCTGCTGTTATTTTGATGCCATGTACACATGTTGCTACAGAGAGATCCATGCATATTTTGAGACACTTCAGTAAGGATGTTTTGAACATATGGTTGTTCTCTATCCATTCATGCACCTGTTTGCAATTATGGAGTAGTCTAGAATGTCACTTTCTTGCTATACTTTTGCTACAAAATGTTTCCTGGCAGTTTGTTTAAATATTATTCAATTTTGCCAAGGTTGTTGTAGTTGATCCTTGCATGCTATGAACTTGTTCTTGCCTTGGTTTGTTTCATAAACAGGTCTTCTTGCTGATGCTATGCTTATCTTGTCATGCAATGACTTGTGGTGAGTGAATCAAGCTTGTTTAGTAGTGTACTTGCTATTGCTGTTTTGCTAGGCTGAATCTGTTATTTCGTGATGCTATATAAACCTGCTTCTATAAATCATTCTATGCATAATCTGGAGACGTTCACTAAGGGTGTTTTATTCTACATGTCGTGCTCTACCCATCCATGCCCCTGGTTGCATTTATAGCCTGTTGTAGCTTGTTGTAATCTTGCTCCAAAGTTGCTAAATAATGTTGCTGTCAGCCTGTTAACATTATGTTCAGTTGTTGCCATGATTGTTGCTAGTGTTCCATGCACCCTATGGACTTGCTCTTGCCATGCTTAGCTTCATAAGCATGCCTTCTTACTGTTGGTTGCCTTGCCATGCCATATATTTCTCTGTGGTGGGTGGTACAAGCTCATCAACATGCCTTCATAATTATGTTCCTGCCATGTATGAATCTGTATTATAACTTGCTATGTTTACATGGGTGCCATCATATCTTCTGATCCTTTTGGCTCATGGTCAGTAAGGGACTTTCGTTCTATGGGATTAGTAAGTTCATGCCATGCCTTTGTTTGCCATGATAAGTTCCTGTAGCATGTTGTTTGATAGCTCTGAACATTGCAACCTGATGTTATTTTCTGCAAAGTTTGAACTGATATTATTTACAATCTTGCCAGGTGTGTTTGAGCATGTTCTAGTGATTTCTGGAGATAGCTCAGTGTTCATGTTTTGTTAACCTCTACTTGTACATCATGCCCATGCCTTTTGTTTTCTTGTTGAGGTCCTGTAGCATGTTGTTTTGGTGCTTGCAATATGCCTAGTTGCTGTTTTGGACAGCTTGTCCTTTAAACTTGTATAGAGTGTATGTGTTGAACCGTTGCTCCGTTTTGAGTGTGCTTTATATGAAACTTGCTTAGAATTGCATGTAGTTTCATATTATCATGTTGCATCCTTGTTTTGGTGTGTTTGCTTGATGTTTGAATGCATTTTGCGTCAATGCCATGTTTAACTTGTTTTGCTCATATCTTCTAGGCCGTAGCTCCGAACTAAATGAACTTTATATGTAACTTGACTAAAATCTCGTGTAGATCATCATGGTGCATTTTAACTTGCTGTTTAACAACTTGAACATAAGGTTTATTTAGATCTGGACCAATTTCGAAACTTGCATATGAGGACTTACCGGAATTGTTATATGTTGTTCCCGACCTCATTTAAACTTGCCTTGATGTGTTGTTCTTGTTTGCATCATCTCTTGCCATGAGTAGATTCATGTAGCTTTGTCATGCATCATGCTTGTTGTGCATCATGCCTTGTTCTTGTGTGGTGTGTTTACCGTGTTGTGTGCTTCTTCTCGATAGTTCCTGTTCCGTTGCGATCGTGAGGATTCGTTCGTCTACGCTTGGTTCGTCTTCGTGGCTTCATCTTCTTCATGGACTCGTTCTTCTTCCTTGCGGGATTTCAGGCAAGATGACCGCTACCCTGGATCTCACTACTATCATTGCTATGCTAGTTGCTTCGTTCTATCGCTTTGCTGCGCTACCTATCACCTGTTTATCAAGCCATCCCAAATTGCCATGAACCTCTAACCTTTGACACCCCTCCTAGAAAACCATTGATTGGCTATGCTACCGCTTTGCTCAGCCCTCTTATAGCGTTGCTAGTTGCAGGTGAAGTTGAAGATTGCTCCATGGTGGACAGGATTTTGGTTGGGATATCACAATATCTCTTATATTATTAATGCATCTATATACTTGGTAAAGGGTGGAACACTCGGCCTTATGCCTGGTGTTTTGTTCCACTCTTGCCGCCCTAGTTTCCGTCATACCGGTGTTATGTTCCCGGATTTTGCGTTCCTTACGTGGTTGGGTGATTTATGGGACCCCCTTGACAGTTCGCTTTGAATAAAACTCCTCCAGCAAGGCCCAACCTTGGTTTTACATTTGCCTCACCACCACCTACTTTTCCCTTGGGAGTCGCTCTCTCGAGGGTCATCTTTATTTTAGCCCCCCCCCCCCGGGCCAGTGCTTGTCTAAGTGTTGGTCTGAACTAGAGCCCTTTGCAGCGCCCCCTCAGGGAAACGTGAGGTCTGGTTTTAGTTGTATGGATTGCTCATTCGGTGTTGCCCTAAGAACGAGATATGTGCAGCTCCTATCAGTATTGTCGGCGCATCGGGCGGTCTTGCTGATCTTGTTTTACCATTGTCAAAATGTCTTGTAAACCGGGATTCCGAGTCTGATCGGGTCTTCCTGGGAGAAGGTATATCCTTCGTTGATCGCGAGAGCTTATCATGGGCTAAGTTGGGACACCCCTGCAGGGTATAATCTTTCGAAAGTCGTGCATGCGGTTATAGGCAGATGGGAATTTGTTAATGTCCGGTTGTAGATAACTTGACACCAGATCCGAATTAAAACGCATCAATTGAGTGTGTAGCCGTGATGGTCTTTTTTCGGTGGAGTCCGGGAAGTGAACACGGTTTTGGGTTATGTTTGACGTAAGCAGGAGTTCAGGATCACTTATTGATCATTACTAGTTGACGACCGTTCCATTTGCTCTCTTCTCGCTCTTATTTGTGTATGTTAGCCACCATATATGCTTAGTCACCGCTGCAGCCTCACCACTTTACCCCTTCCTTTCCCTTTAAGCTTTGCTAGTCTTGATACCCATGGTAATGGGATTGCTGAGTCCTCGTGGCTCACAGATTACTACAACAATAGTTGCAGGTACAGGTTATGCGATGATCATGACGCGAGAGCGATGCTTGCCTGCGTTGAGTTCTTCTTCTGCTTCTTCTTTGATTAGGGATAGGTTCCAGGTCGGCAGCCTGGGCTAGCAGGGTGGATGTCGTTTGAGTTTATCTTTGTGTTCCATCCGTAGTCGGATGTTGATCTCTTGTAAGATGATGTTGTATTCGTGTGGCATTGTATGCCTTTTGTATGTATCCCCATCTATTATGTAATGTTGATGTAATGATATCCACCTTGCAAAAGGGTTTCAATATGCGGTTCTATCCTTGGTGGGACCTTCGAGTCTCTTTAGGATAGTATCGCAGATTGGGTGTGACAGGGAGAGGGAGTGAGCAATAGCGACTCGAGAGGGAGAAGGAAGAGAGAGACCAGGGAAGCGCAGAGCAAGGCGACGGGCCTGGTGGTGGAGCTACGGCCAGATGTTGTCGTCGGGGACACGCTGCCATGGTTGAGGCAGTTGCTCAGGCGCGGGCACCGATTGGGTGGACGGGACGCGTCCAAGGAGGACAGAGGGAGCTGATGATTGGAGCGACGGGAAATCAAGGGAAGAGGGTGGAGGCAGATCTGGTTGGATTGGGAGGAGATACCGAGGTGGAAGAGGACTGGCGGCGGCGGCTGGGAGGATGGGACAAGGCTCCTAAATTTTAGGGTCAGTGGTCTATTTATGGGAAGGATTAGCTTAGTGGCTACCTAGTCCCTTGGATCGAAATCGAACGGACGAGAATAAATATGCTAGGGAGTCCAAAAACAAAAACGGAGATGTTTTGTAGATGTTTGGAGATGATCCGGACCCATTGGTCATGACAGTCCGGGTCGGGTTCGGGGGAGTTTTGGACGCGCGCGAGGGGGGCTGCGAGCTGGCAAGAGAGGTTAGGTGGTCGGACAAAAGGGAAACGAAAACACAGTTGGTTTCGGGGCAGTCAACAAAAGCAAGGGGGGACGCGGCAACTACGAGCGGATGCAAGTTAAAAAAATAAAGATGACAACGAGTGCCGATGCAATGCAAATGATGCGATGATGAAATGCATGACAAGAATAAAATGCAAAACAAAAGACAAAAACCCAACCACGAAGGAAATATCATATCGCATCTCCGGAAAAGGCAAGAGTTTGAGTTACGAATATGGAAAGTTGTATCCGGGGCGTTACACGGTAACCCCCTGGTACTCCGGTAAATGCCTGAACTTATCTGAAACCTTTCCGGTGCCCAAACATAGCCTTCCAATATATCAATCTTCATGTCTCGACCATTTCGAGACTCCTCGTCATGTCCGTGATCACATCCGGGACTCCGAACTACCTTCGGTACATCAAAACGTATAAACTCATAATACCGATCGTCATCGAACGTTAAGCGTGCGGACCCTACGGGTTCAAGAACTATGTAGACATGACCGAGACTCATCTCCGGTCAATAACCAATAGAGGAACCTGGATGCTCATATTGGTTCCTACATATTCTACGAAGATCTTTATCGGTTAAATCGCATAACAACATACGTTATTCCCTTTGTCATCGGTATGTTACTTGCCCGAGATTCGATCGTTGGTATCATCATACCTAGTTCAATCTCGTTACCGGCAAGTCTCTTTACTCATTTCGTAATACATCATCCCGTAACTAACTCATTAGTCACATTGCTTGCAAGGCTTATATTGATGTGCATTACCGAGAGGGCCCAGAGATACCTCTCCGACAATCGGAGTGACAAATCCTAATCTCGATCTATGCCAACTCAACAAACACCATCGGAGACACCTGTAAAGCATCTTTATAATCACCCAGTTACGTTGTGATGTTTGATAGCACACTAAGTGTTCCTCCGGTATTTGGGAGTTGTATAATCTCATAGTCATAGGAACATGTATAAGTTATGAAGTAAGCAATAGCAATAAACTAAACGATCATAGTGCTAAGCTAACGGGTGGGTCTAGTCAATCACATCATTCTCTAATGATGTGATCCCGTTCATCAAATGACAACTCATGTCTATGGTTATGAAACTTAACCATCTTTGATTAACGAGCTAGTCAAGTAGAGGCATACTAGTGACATTCTGTTTGTCTATGTATTCACACATGTACTAAGTTTCCGGTTAATACAATTCTAGCATGAATAATAAACATTTATCATGATATAAGGAAATATAAATAACAACTTTATGATTGCCTCTAGGGCATATTTCCTTCAACGTAATCAACACTACTAGCAACCCACAGGTGCCAATCTGAGATTTCGAGACAAAGATTGAATACAAGAGATAAACTAGGGTTTGAGATGAGATGCTGCTGGTAAAGATGTTGATGAAGATTGGTCCTCCCATGATGAGAGGATCGTTGGTGATGTTGATGGCTTCGATTTCCCCCTCTCGAAGGGAAGTATCCTTGGCGGTATCGCTCCGTTGGAGAGCAAAAGTGCTCCTACCCAGGTTCCACCTCGAGACGGCGACGCTTCGTCCCGAAAGTCCTCCCTTTATTTTTTCTAGGTCAAAACCCTTCATATAGTAGAAGATGGGGCCGGAGGCCTGCCAGTGGCCCCAAAAGGCACCAGGGCGCGCCTAGGGGGTGGTTGCACCCTGCTATCTTCTAGGTAGCTGGTGGGTCCCCTCTGGTACTTCTTTGCTCTAGTATTTTTCTAATATTCCATAAAAATTCTCCGTGAAATTTCAGCTCATTTGGAGTTATGCAGAATAGGTATCTCTGATGTAGCTTTTCTAGGTCCAGAATTCCACCTGCCGGCAATCTCCCTCTTCATGTAAATCTTGCAAATTAAGAAACAAAAGGCATTAGAATTGCATCACAAAGTGTTATAATGATAAAAAACATTGTAAATATTAGTAGGAAAATATGATGAAAATGAACGTATCACGCACCTCCTTCGCGTGTGCGTGCATGCACCGTCCTCGACACCACTGGCACCGGGATGTGGTAGGGATCAAGGTGCCAGCCGTGGGGTGGGGTGGGGTGGGAGGGGATTGACGTCGTGTCACAGCAGCGACACGCGTAATACCAGCGGTACCGCGCGTGGTGCATTGCTACCTCTTGAGCACTACGTTGGTTTTTTCCTTGAAGAGGAAAGGGTGATGTTGTTGGAAATATGCCCTAGTGGAAATAATTGTCTATTGTTCATGATAATTGTCTATTGTTCATGATAATTGTCTATTGTTCATGCTATAATTGTATTAACAGGAAACCGTAATACATGTGTGAATACATAGACCACAACATGTCCCTAGTGAGCCTCTAGTTGACTAGCTCGTTGATCAATAGATGGTTATGGTTTCCTGACCATGGACATTGGATGTCATTGATAACGGGATCACATCATTAGGAGAATGATGTGATGGACAAGACCCAATCCTAAGCATAGCACAAGATCGTGTAGTTCGTTTGCTAAAAGTTTTTCTAATTTCAAGTATCATTTCCTTAGACCATGAGATTGTGCAACTCCCGGATACCGTAGGAATGCTTTGGGTGTACCAAATGTCACAACATAACTGGGTGGTATAAGGGTGCACTACAGGTATCTCCGAAAGCGTCTGTTGGGTTGGCACGAATCGAGACTGGGATTTGTCACTCCGTATGACAGAGAGGTATCTCTGGGCCCACTCGGTAATGCATCATCATAATGAGCTCAATGTGACTAAGTAGTTAGTCACGGGATCATGCATTACGGAATGAGTAAAGTGACTTGTCGGTAACGAGATTGAACGAGGTATTGGGATACCGACGATCGAATCTTGGGAAAGTAACGTACCGATTGACAAAGGGAATTGTATAGGGGATTGCTTGAATCCTTGACATCATGGTTCATCCGATGAGATCATCGTGGAACATGTGGGAGCCAACATGGGTATCCAGATCCCGCTGTTGGTTATTGGCCGGAGAGATGTCTCGGTCATGTCTGCATGATTCTCGAACCCATAGGGTCTACACACTTAAGGTTCGGTGACGCTTGAGTTGTTATGGGAATTAGTATGTGGTTACCAAATGTTGTTCGGAGTCCCAGATGAGATCGCGGACGTCACGAGGAGTTCCGGAATGGTCTGCAGATGAAGATTTATATATGGGAAGTCCAGTTTCAGTCACCGGATTGGTTTCAGGGGTTATCGATATTGTACCGGGACGACCGAAAGGTGTCCGGAGGTCCAGCGGGTGGGGCCACCTGCCCCGAGGGGCTTAATGGGCTGAATATGGGAGGGAACCAGCCCCTAGTGGGCTGGTGCGCCCCTCCCCAAGGGCCCAAGGCACCTAGGGTTAGAAACCCTAGGGGAGGGGGCGCCTCCACCTTGCTTGGGGGGCAAGTCTTCCCCTCCTGGCCGCCCCCCCCCCCCTCTAGATGGGATCTAGATGGGCCGTCCCCCTCTCCCCTTCACCCTATAAATAGAGAGGGGGTGGGAGGGCTACAACACCCTTGCTTTTTGGCACAGCCCCTCCCTCCTCCAACTCTTCCTCCTACTCCGTAGTGCTTGGTGAAGCCCTGCAGGAATACCACGAGCTCCACCACCACCATGCCGTCGTGCTGTCGGAGTTCTCCCTCAACTTCTCCTCTCCCCTTGCTGGATCAAGAAGGAGGAGACGTCCCCGGGCTGTACGTGTGTTGAACACGGAGGCGCCGTACGTTCGGTGCTAGATCGGATCTTCCGCGATTTGAATCACCGCGAGTACGACTCCATCAACCGCGTTCTTGTAACGCTTCCGCATCGTGATCTTCAAGGGTATGAAGATGCACTCCCTCTCTCTCTTGTTGCTAGAATCTCCATAGATTGATCTTGGTGATGCGTAGAAAATTTTGAATTTCTGCTACGTTCCCCAACAGTGGCATCATGAGCTAGGTCTATGCGTAGTTTCTATGCACGAGTAGAACACAAGTTGTTGTGGGCGTCGATTTTGTCAATTTACTTGCCACTACTAATCTTATCTTGATTCGGCGGCATCGTGGGATGAAGCGGCCCGGACCGACCTTACACGTACGCTTACGTGAGACAGGTTCCACCGACTAACATGCACTAGTTGCATAAGGTGGCTAGCGGGTGTCTGTCTCTCCCACTTTAGTCGGATCGAATTCGATGAAAAGGGTCCTTATTAAGGGTAAATAGCAATTGGCATATCACGTTGTGGTTTTTGGCGTAGGTAAGAAACGTTCTTGTTAGAAACCTATAGCAGCCACGTAAAAAAAACTTGCAACAACAATTAGAGGACGTCTAACTTGTTTTTGCAGCATATGGCGTGTGATGTGATATGGCCAAAAGGATGTGATGAATGATATATATGTGATGTATGAGATTGATCATGTTCTTGTAATAGGAATCACGACTTGCATGTCGATGAGTATGACAACCGGCAGGAGCCATAGGAGTTGTCTTAATTTATTGTAAGACCTGCGTGTCATTGAATAACGCCATGTAATTACTTTACTTTATTGCTAAACCGTTAGCCATACTAGTAGAAGTAATAGTTGGCGAGACAACTTCATGAAGACACGATGATGGAGATCATGATGATGGAGATCATGATGATGGAGATCATGGTGTCATGCCGGTGAGATGATGATCATGGCGCCCCGAAGATGGAGATCAAAAGGAGCAAAATGATATTGGCCATATCATGTCACTATTTGATTGCATGAGATGTTTATCATGTTTTTGCATCTTATTTGCTTAGAACGACGGTAGCATAAATAAGATGATCCCTCATAAAATTTCAAGAAAGTGTTCCCCCTAACTGTGCATCATTGCGAAGGTTCATTGTTTCGAAGCACCATGTGATGATCGGGTGTGATAGATTCTAACGTTCGCATACAACGGGTCTAAGCCAGATTTACACATGCAAAACACTTAGGTTGACTTGACGAGCCTAGCATGTACAGACATGGCCTTGGAACACAAGATACCGAAAGGTCAAACATGAGTCGTATAGCACATGCGATCAACATGAAGATGTTCACCGATGATGACTAGTCTGTCTCATGTGATGATTGGACACGGCCTAGTTGACTCGGATCATGTATCACTTAGATGACTAGAGGGATGTCTATCTAAGTGGGAGTTCATTAAATAATTAGATGAACTTAATTATCATGAACATAGTCAAAAGGACTTTGCAAATTATGTCGTAACTTGCGCTTTAGTTCTACTATTTAAGATATGTTCCTAGAGAAATTTTAGTTGAAAGTTGATAGTAGCAATTATGCGGACTGGGTCCGTAAACTGAGGATTATCCTCATTGCTGCGTAGAAGGCTTATGTCCTTAATGCACCGCTCGGTGTATTGAACCTCGAGCGTCGTTTGTGCATGTTGCGAACATCTGACATACACGTTTTGATGACTACGTGATAGTTCAACGTGTAATGTTAAACGGTTTAGAATTGAGGCACCGAAGACATTTTAAAACGTCGCGGAACATATGAGATGTTCCAAGAGCTAAAATTGGGATTTCATGCTCGTGCCCACGTCAAGAGGTGTGAGACCTCCGACAAGTTTCTTAAGCCTGCAAACTAAGGGAGAAAAGCTCAACAGTTGAGCAGGTGCTCAGATTGTCTGAGTACTACAATCGCTTGAATCGAGTGGGAGTTATCTTCCAAATGAGATAGTGATGGTTCTCCAAAGTCACTGCCACCAAGCTACTAGAGCTTCGTGATGAACTATAACATATCAGGGATAGATATGATGATCCTTGAGCTATTCATGATGTTTGACACCGCGAAAGTAGAAGTCAAGTATGAGCATCAATTGTTGATGGTTAGTAAAACCATTAGCTTCAAGAAGGGCAAGGGCAAGAAGGGATACTTCATGAAACGGCAAATCAGTTGCTGCTCTAGTGAACAAACCCAAGGTTGAACCCAAACCCGAGACTAAGTGCTTCTGTAATGAGGGGAACGGTCACTGAAGCAGAACTACCCTAGATACTTGGGAGATGAGAAGGCTGGCAAGGTTGACAGAAGTATATTGGATATACATTATATTAAATGTGTATTTTTGGATGTAACCATGGTGATTACGGACCGCCCGCCCACCCCCACCCCCTCCATGGCGATCTCCACCACCTCCGGCGATCTCCACCCCTAGCCACCAAATTATAGTTTCCCTCCATTAGATCTCTCCGGTGTCTCGAGATCTACTCGTTCATACCCATCTTTCATGGGTTCCAATAATGGTTCCACCCTTGGCTTGGACTTCTCCAAGGGTTTGGTTTTTGCTGAGAAGGTTTTTCAATCTACGGGCTTTTCGGTGCATCCCATGGAGGACTCGGAGATCTTTACCATGGTGGTCTCTTTTGGACGTCATTCCTTCCGTTTGAATGAAGATTCGGTGGCGGCAGCTCTTGAGGCAGCAATTGGCGGCTCGGGTATCGATCTTATGGTTTTCTTGATCAAGGATAAGGTATTTGGCTTTCAGGTATCTTGCAAGGCAGTTGCCATGATCATTATTAGTCTTCGGTCTTTTACTTGTGATCATTTCAAATGTTACTTTCATCTTTGGAGTAACGGGGGCCCAAATTGGAATCGTGAGTTTAAGATCTGGAATTTGGAATGTGATGCTGAGTGGATCCTTGTTAGTCCTTCTAAGCGGCGTGCAGCTCTTGGGGTTCTAGCCATGCATTCTAGGCCATCAAAATCTTCATTCAAATCCTCAAATTCTGTTGGCAAGAAATCATCATTTGCGGTCTTTCAAAATTATAATTCTTGTCGAGGTTATCGGTATCCGGCTACAGAAAATTGTATTCAAACTACTGAAGACGCTGGTTACCCTATCCCGCCACATGAGAGAGTTGTCATCCATCCCGCACCGCCGGTGAGCCTCCGGTGGACGTCGACGAGGCCGTCTATCTCGTTTGGTACGGTTCAAGATCTCCTGCCGTTATCTGATCGCTCGCCGTCTATCTCGGGCGGGAATTCGGGTACTTTGAATGTGGACGTGCCAACATGTGCCACGGGCCATGGGCTGCTCTCCGTTGGGCCTGACAGGGCTGGCCCGGCTTCTTCTGCGGATAATTTGGAGATTCCTTCTTCTCAGCAAGCCAGGGATGATTTTGAGGATTTAATTTCTAATATGGTTGATGAGGTTCTCATGTGTCAAAAGTGTTTGAGGAAGGGACACTTTGCAGCCTCCTGCACGTCCAAGTTGTGGTGCATCTCATGCCTTAAGTCGGGTCACACCAGGAAGGATTGCAACAAATTTGCACAGGTTTTGGGGCTTGTTTGGCAACCCAAATCCACTAACGCTACGACTTCCGAGGCGCGCTGCGAGAATATCTCTCTGACAACGCTTTTACCAAACTTGGACCTCCCTTCTACTTCCGCATTAACTCCCTCGTCCAGTTCCATCAGCCCTGGCCCCAAGACTCCCTCTGCCTCGCCGCCTGAAACCCCTCCTCCGCCGTTGCACTCGCCGTCGTTCGAGGCCGAGCCCTCGGTTCCGATGGCGAACTTTCATCTGGATCCTCTGCTTTACGTCCCCGCGGGCCACCATGTCATCGACGATGGTGAAGATCGCCTTCCAAGAACCTTCGTTTCGCCGCATACCCCAATTGTGCGCCGCCATGAGGAGTTTATGCTTGCTGAGGTAATGCATATCCCCCAACCAGATGAGATAGGTGCTGCTAGAGAGGCTGTAGTTCAGTGGTTGCAAGAGCATGGAGTTTTAGTCAGATCGGCTCAGCCATGGATTCGCTCTGTGGGGCTTTTTGAGCTTCAGGATGCTGCTGTACGTTTCCACCTGCTGCAGCTCCCGCCGCAGCCACTGGGCAATGATCGCTTTGTGCGTTTTATGAAGCATGACGAGGGAGAAAATTTCCGCGGCATTCAGGGTTTCCGTCAGGGCCTTCTCATGTTCCTGGGCATTCCTTTGGATCTTCGCAATACAGAGTGTATCAGGGCTGCTGTCAACACTTTTGGCAAGTTTCATCATTGGGTTAGCGAGGATCCTTACTTGGTCAGGTCTCTGGTGTTTGCTTCCTTCCCTGAAGACATTCTGGTGCCACGTGATGTGGTGTTTATGGATTTTGCACCCTATGGAGGTGCAAGAGTTTCTTGGACTGCTCCCCTATATATTTTGGGGGCAAACTTTGCCAAGAAGATGCCTCAAGATGAGGATTGGATGCCCATCAATGGCAATCCGCACCCGGTGCCTGGTGTTCCATTCCCTGAGATGCCCCCTTTCAACTTACCTGCTTTTCCTGCTTTGGGATGGAATGCAGTGCCACTAGCACCTGTGGTCAATGAGATAGCTGATGATAACTGGGGGAACTGGGATGACAATGTAGCCCCTGATCCCGTGCAAGACCAGGAGTCCATGATGGTGGATTTATCTGCACAGCCAAGCTCTGCTACTGATGCCCATGTGCCACCCGTTGTAGTTCTTGATGATGAGCAGCCTGAGGCCCCTGTTACTCCTCCATTCAATGAGGAGTTTGCTCCTGATCATTGGGCCATTATGGTCTATCAGCCTCCTATGATTAGGGAGGAATTGGTTATGCCTGTTGTGCCTTATGGGCCTCCTCTACCTCCTGACATGATTTGGAGAAGATCTTTTGAAAGTCTGCTACAAGCTCCTATAGTGTTCTCTGTCCCCAAGCCAGTTCCAATGCAGCCTCTGTCGCCTGTTGTTCTGTCTAAGCGAAGCTGGGATTTCGCTTTCTCTGATCTGGATCTGCCTCGTCTCACTTGGAAGGACCAGGAAGTGGCCAGGCCGGTCGCTAGAGCTTTGTTTGTTGACTCTGCACCTGACCAGGTGGTTCCTCATGTGTCTGTGGTGACTGCGAGAAGGCCACGACAACCTTTGGCGCCAACACCAATTGTTGATACGGCCGTCAGATGTTGCACTAGGAGTTCTGTCAAGCGGGATGGTTTCAAGCCCGTTTTTCATGAGCTTGCTATACAGGCCAAGAAGAAGAAGCCCAGAGCGAAGCCCTTCACGGCCCATGAGTCTGAAGAGCAGGCTTCTGAAGAAATCCCCCTGGCGACTTCGATTGCGCGGCTTCAGGAAATAGGGAGAGAATTGGAAATTGATGCCACTCTCCTCTCTGTGGATGCACTTATGGTGGACCCACCTGCTTCTGCCTCCGTCGATCCTGATGTTTAACCTGCTCCTAGACTTTTGGGTGTGGCAGGCCCCTAAGTTTGCCGCTCTTATGTTTCATGTATGCCAGTTATGTCATAAACTCTCTTATGTCTGTGTGGTGGGTCAGACTTTGTTCTGTTATTTTGGACATGTGACATTGTGTGTCATATGGGTTATGCTGCCTAGTATATGTCTTAATGAGTAATTCATGTAGAAACTGGAATGTGTTGTGCTGGAATGTTAGAGGTTTGAACTCTGAAGCTAGGCAGCGAGCTGTCAGACAAAAAATTGAGGAATGTCAATGCTCAATAGTCTGCTTGCAGGAAACTAAATGCTCATCTTTCGATTCCAGATCAATCAAAAGTTTCTGCCCTAAGAGATTTGACTCTTTTGCTTGCTCCCCTTCAATAGGGGCTTCTGGTGGTATTCTTGTGGTTTGGAATTCAAATGTTTTTATTGGAAATCTAATTGAAGTTCAGCAATTTGCTGTTGTGATTAAGTTTACCTCCAGGCAGAATAATGAAAGTTGGACCTTGGTTGTTGTATATGGTCCCTGTCAAGGGGAAGCAAGGGACAATTTTATAAACTGGCTATATAATCTCTGTATCCCTATTGATGAGCACTGGTTATTGCTTGGTGACTTCAATTTCCTTAGGTCTGTGGGCAATAGAAATTTACCTGGTGGGGACATAAATGATATGTTCATTTTCAATGAGGTTATTGGCATTTGGGACTTCTTGAATTTCCAATTAAAGGTAGATCATACACTTGGTCTAATATGCAGGACATCCCGCTTCTGGAGCAGTTAGACTGGTTCTTCACCTCAGTAGATTGGATCACTGACTATCCGATGACTGAAGTATTGCCTCTGGCCAGGACTGCCTCTGACCATATCCCTTGTTTAGTTTCAATCAAGACAACCATTCCTAAATCAAATCTCTTTAGATTTGAAAACTATTGGTTGGAACTAGAGGGTTTTATGGAGTGTGTGGAATCATCTTGGCTAACCTCATCTAGGAAGACTCACATTACTGCTAAGATTGCTGACAAGTTTAAGCATCTAAGAATGTGCCTTAAGAGATGGCAAATGAATGTTTCCAAGTTAAAATTGTTGATTAGCAAGTGTAATCATGTAGTCTTCCTTTTAGATGAGTTGGAGGAATGGAGGCCCTTGTTTAGACAGGAGTTCAATTTCAGGAAAATTGTGAAGGCTCACTTGGAAAAGCTTTTGCACCTGCACTGCATGTACTGGAAAAAGAGATGCACTATCAGATATATTAAGGTTGGGGGTGAAAACACCAAGTTTTTTCATGCCATGGCCACTGAGAGGCACATGAGAAATTCAATTGCTAGTCTTAAATTACCTGATGGTTCTGTGGTCTCTGACCATGATCAAATGGCTGGAATTATTTGGAGCTGCTTCAAGAACAGAGTGGGCACTTCTAGAGGGATTGCAATGGGTTTTGATTTAGCATCTTTAATAATTCCAGTGGATGGCCTGGATTTGCTTACTAAGCCTTTTGAGAAAGAGGAAATGGATGATGTGGTCAAACACATGCCTGTGGATAAAGCACCTGGACCTGATGGTTTTAATGGTCTATTTTTCAAGAGGTGCTGGCACATCATATCAGCTGATTTCTATGAACTGGCTCATGCTTTTCATGAGGGGACTGCAGTACTGGACAACATTAATAGCTCTTTCATTACTCTGATACCCAAGAAACTATCACCGGAGGAAGTGGGGGATTATAGGCCTATTTCTCTAACAAGCATGTGTCTGAAGTTCCTTTCTAAGATGGCTGCCAATAGGTTTCAGAGGATAATTATGAAATGCATTCACAAGAATCAGTATGGTTTCATTAAGAGCAGAACAATTCAGGATTGCATTGGTTGGACCTTTGAGTATCTGCATCAATGCCATCAGTCAAAGAGGCCAATTGTGATCCTCAAATTGGACTTTGAGAAGGCTTTTGACTCTGTTGAGCATGAAGCTATCTTCCAAATTCTAAGGCACAAAGGTTTTAATGAAAAGTGGATACTATGGATGAAGCAGTTACTTGCCACTGGTACTTCTTCTGTCCTTTTGAATGGTGTGCCTGGGAGGAAGTTTGTTTGCAAAAAAGGAATTAGACAGGGGGACCCTATTTCTCCTCTTCTCTTTGTAATAGCTGCTGATCTTCTGCAAACAGTGATCAATGAGGGGATCCTAAAATTACCTATTCCCTGCCATGATCAAGACTACCCTATCATTCAATATGTCGATGATACTCTGATCATCCTGCCTGCTGACAGGCAACAACTTCTAGCACTGAAGGATATGCTGTTGGTGTTCTCTCAGTCCACAGGCCTTGATGTCAACTATCATAAATCTTTTATCATTCCTATAAATGTTGAAAATGAAGTCATGTCTGAGCTTGCTTCTGCTTTTGGATGCCAAATTGGAAAGATGCCTTTTACTTACCTTGGTCTGCCTGTGGGTACTACAAGGCCAAAGATGGTGGACTTTATGCCTCTTGTGGATTGTATGGAGAGGAGAATGACTGCCAGCTCCTCCTTCCTTAATCAAGGTGAGAGGCTGCAGTTCTTAAATTCTGCCTTGTCTTCCATGCCAATCTTCTTTATGGGCAGCCTGGCTGTTCCTGCTGGAATCCTAAGGCAGTTGGAAAGAATTCAAAGGCAATGTCTATGGAGAAAAATAGGGAGGAGCCTGCTCCATCTCTTGCTGCTTGGGATTTGATTTGCAGACCAAAAAACAAGGGTGGTCTTGGTATTTTGAACCTGGGTGTTCAAAACGTGGCTTTGCTTCTCAAGCATGCTAGTAACTTTCTCAACAGGAAAGACCTACCTTGGGTGTCCTTAATTTGGGACTCATATTATCATGATGGCATGCCCCAGGGAACAACTTCTTGTGGCTCTTTTTGGTGGAAGGATATTTGTAAGATCTTGCAGAATTTTAGGGACTGCTCCTGGGTGCAGGTCAATGCTGGGGACACTGCTCTCTTTTGGTCTGATAACTGGAATCTTGGCAATGAAGTTTCTAGCTTGCAGTCTAGATTCCCAAGATTATTCTCTTTTGCCAAGGATCCATGGATTTCTGTTAAGGCCGTCTTCGATTCAATTGACTTGTACCAACACTTTCACTTACCTTTGTCTGCTCAAGCTTTTGATGAGCTAAACTTGATAAGAAGTATGTTGGTCTCCCATACAAGAGATGACGCTTTTAAGGATTTATGGTTCTGGCAGGGCTCTTCAAAGGTTTACAAACCTAAGCTGTTCTATGGTCATGTTTTTCAGAATGAAACGTTTAACCACTTGCTGTGCTGGATCTGGAAATCCTCTTGCACTATCAAGATCAAGGTTTTTGCATGGATGCTCATCATGGATAGACTCAACACTAAGGATATGGTTGATAGAAGGCACTGGCACATGGATGATGGTGTTACTTGCAGGCTATGCCCCCTTCAAGCGAGAGAAACCAGAGACCATATCTTCTTCAACTGCAATTTCAGTGTCGGAGTTTGGAATTATTTGCAGATCGATTGGTCGGCTGGCTTCAATGTCTGACCTAGTCATCCAGGCAAGGAGAAGTTTTGATAAGCCCTTTTTCAATGAAGTAGTATTTATTGCCTGCTGGAATATCTGGATAATCAGAAATGCCACAGTGTTCAGAGGTGAGAGGGCAAGTTTCAACAAATGGAGAGGAGCTTTCAAGCATGACATTACTCTGATGCAGCATCGAATCAAATCTGGATACAAGGATGAGTTACTCAAGTGGATCTCTTTCTTGCCACCTTAAGTTTTCGCCTTTTATTTTATTTTGTTTTTTCTCCTTTCCTTTCGGTTACCTCTTGTAATCATGTTGTTGTAACTGTTGTCTGGCTTTAATAAAGTTTTGATATGATGTGGGGGTTTTCCCCACAGTTCACAGTCAAAAAAAATGTGTACTTTACTTGTACTCCTAGTAGCACCAGGGTATTGGATACCGGTTCGGTTGCTAAGTGTTAGTAACTCGAAATAAAAAGCTTAGGAACAAATGGAGACTAGCTAAAGGTGAGATGACGATATGTGTTGGAAGTGTTTCCAAGGTTGATGTGATCAAGCATCGCATGCTCCCTCTACCATCGAGATTGGTGTTAAACCTAAATAATTGTTATTTGGTGTTTGCATTGAGCATAGACATTATTGGATTATGTTTATCGCAATATGGTTATTCATTTAAGGAGAATAATGGTTACTCTGTTTATTTGAATAATACCTTCAATGGTCTTGCACCTAAAATGAATGGTTTACTGAATCTCGATCGTAGTGATACACATGTTCATGCCAAAAGATATAAGATAGTAATGATAGTACCACATACTTGTGGCACTGCCACTTGAGTCATATTGGTATAAAACGCATGAAGAAGCTCCATGTTTGATGGATCTTTGGAATCACTCGTTTTTGAAAAGATTGAGACATGCGAACCATGTCTATTGGTATATATGCATGAAGAAACTCCATACAGATGGATCGTTTGGACTCACTTGATTTTGAATCACTTGAGACATGCAAATCATACCACATGCGCAAGATGACTGAAAGGCCTCGTATTCAGTGAGATGGAACAAGAGAGAAACTTGTTGGAAGTAATACATTTGATGTGTGCAATCCAATGAGTGCTGAGGCACGCAGTGAATATCATTATGTTCTTACTTCACAGATGATTTGAGTAGATGTTGAGTATATTTACTTGATGAAACAAAAGTCTGAATTATTGGAAGGTTCAAGTAATTTCAGAGTGAAGTTGAAGATCATCGTGACAAGAGGATAAAATGTCTATGATATGATCATAGAGATAAATATCTGAGTTACGAGTTTGGCACACAATTAAGACATTGTGGAAATTATTTCACAACTAATACCGCATGGAACACCATAGTGTGATGGTGTGTCTGAACATCATAACTGCACCCTATTGGATATGGTGTATACTAGGATGTCTCTTATCGAATTACCACTATCGTTTATGGGTTAGGCATTAGAGACAACCACATTCACTTTAATAGGGCACCACGTAATTCCGTTGAGATGACACCGTATGAACTATGGTTTAGAGAAACCTAAGTTGTCGTTTCTTAAAAGTTTGGGGCTGCAATGCTTATGTGAAAAGTTTTGCCTGATAAGCTCGAACCCAAAGCGGATAAATGCATCTTCATAGGACACCCAAAACAGTTGGGTATACCTCCTATTTCAGATCCGGAAGCAAAAGTGATTGTTTCCAGAAACGGGTCCTTTCTCGAGGAAAAGTTTCTCTTGAAAGAATTGAGTGGGAGGATGGTGGAGACTTGATGAGGTTATTGAACCATCACTTCAACTAGTGTGTAGCAGGGCACAGGAAGTTGTTCCTGTGGCGCCTACACCAATTGAAGTGGAAGCTTATTCTAGTGATCATGAAACTTCGAATCAAGTCACTACCAAACCTCGAAGGTCGACAAGGATGCGTACTACTTCAGAGTGGTACATACTCATGTCTTAGAGGTCATGTTGCTAGACAACAATGAACCTATGAGCTATGGAGAAGCGATGGTGGGCCCGGATTCCAATGAATGGCTCGAGGCCATGAAATCCGAGAGGGTCCATGTATGAAAACAAAGTATAGACTTTGGAAGAACTACTTGATGGTCATAAGGCTGTTGGGTACAGATGGATTTTAAAAGGAAGACGGACAATGATGGTAAGTGTCACCATTAAGGAAGCTCGACTTGTCGCTAAGATGTTTTCTGACGAGTTCAAGGAGTTGACTACGATGAGACTTTTTCACTCGTAGCGATGCTAAGAGTCTGTTGAAATTATATTAGCAGTTCCTACATTATTTATGAAATCTTGCAGATAGGATGTCAAAACATTGTTTCCTCAATGATCTTCTTGAGGAAAGGTTGTATGTGATACAACCAGAAGGTTTTGTCAATCCTAAAAGATGCTAACAAGTATGCAAAGCTCCAGCAATCCTTTAAGGACTGGAGTAAGAATCTCGGAGTTGGAATATACGCTTTGATGAGATGATCAAAGATTTTGGGTTTATACAAAGTTTATGAGAAACTTGTATGTCCAAAGAAGTGAGTGGGAGCACTATACAATTTCTGATGAGTATATGTTGTTGACATATTGTTGATCAGAAATGATGTAGAATTTCTGGAAAGCATATAGGGTTATTTCAAAAGTGATTTTCAATAGAAAACCTGGATTAAGCTACTTGAACATTGAGCATCAAGATCTATAAGGATAGATCAAAACGCTTAATAGTACTTTCAAATGAACACATACCGTGAGAAGATTTTGAAGGAGTTCAAAATAGATCGACAAAGAAGGAGTTCTTGGCTGTAAGGTGTGAGTATTGAGTAAGACTCAAGACCTGACCACGGCAGAAGAGAGAGAAAGGACGAAGGTCGTCCCCTATGCTTAAGACGTAGGCTCCACAATATGCTATGATGTGTGCGCACCTAAAGTGTGCCTTGCCATGAGTCAGTCAAGGGTTACAAGTGTGATCCAGGAATGGATCACAGCATAGCGGTCAAGGTTATCCTTAGTAACTAGTGGACTAAGGAATTTTCTCGATAATGGAGGTGGTAAAAGAGTTCATCGTAAAGGGTTACGCCGTTGCAAACTTTGACACTAATCTGGATGACTCTGAGTAGTAAACCGGATTCGTATAGTAGAGTAGTTATTTGGAATAGTTCCAAATAGCGTGTGGTAGCTGCATCTAGGAGATAACATAGAGATTTGTAAAGCACACACGGATCTAAAAGATTCAGACCCGTTGACTAATAACCTCTCTCACAAGCGAGATATGATCAAACCCAATGGGTGTTGGAATCATTACAATCACATAGTGATGTGAACTAGATTATTGACTTTAGTGCAAGTGGGAGACTGTTGGAAATATGCCCTAGAGGCAATAATAAAATGGTTATTATTATATTTCCTTGTTCATGATAATTGTCTATTGTTCATGCTATAATTGTATTAACTGGAAACCGTAATACATGTGTGAATACATAGACCACAACATGTCCCTAGTGAGCCTCTAGTTGACTCGCTCGTTGATCAATAGATGGTTATGGTTTCCTGACCATGGACATTGGGTGTCATTGATAACGGGATCACATCATTAGGAGAATGATGTGATGGACAAGACCCAATCCTAAGCATAGCACAAGATCATGTAGTTCATTTGCTAAAAGTTTTTCTAATGTCAAGTATAATTTCCTTAGACCATGAGATTGTGCAACTCCCGGATACCGTAGGAATGCTTTGGGTGTACCAAACGTCACAACGTAACTGGGTGGATCTAAAGGTGCACTACAGGTATCTCCGAAAGCGTCTATTGGGTTGGCACGAATCGAGACTGGGATTTGTCACTCCGTATGACGGAGAGGTATCTCTGGGCCCACTCGGTAATGCATCATCATAATGAGCTCAATGTGACTAAGTAGTTAGTCACGGGATCATGCATTACGAAATGAGTAAAGTGACTTGCTGGTAACGAGATTGAACGAGGTATTGGGATACCGACGATCGAATCTTGGGCAAGTAACGTACCGATTGACAAAGGGAATTGTATACAGGATTGCTTGAATCCTTGACATCGTGGTTCATACGATGAGATCATCGTGGAACATGTGGGAGCCAACATGGGTATCCAGATCCCGCTGTTGGTTATTGGACGGAGAGATGTCTCGGTCATGTCTGCATGATTCCCGAACCCGTAGGGTCTACACACTTAAGGTTCGGTGATGCTTGAGTTGTTATGGGAATTAGTATGTGGTTACCGAATGTTGTTCGGAGTCCCGGATGAGATCCCGGACGTCACGAGGAGTTCCGGAATGGTCCAGAGGTGAAGATTTATATATGGGAAGTCCAGTTTCAGTATTGGTTTCGGGGGTTATTGGTATTGTACCGGGACCACCGAAAGGTGTCCGGAGGTCCACTGGGTGGGGCCACCTGCCCCGGGGGCTTAATGGGCTGAATATGGGAGGGAACCAGCCCCTAGTGGGCTGGTGCACCCCTCCCCAAGGGCCCAAGGCGCCTAGGGTTAGAAACCCTAGGGGAGGGGGCGCCTCCACCTTGCTTGGGGGGCAAGTCTTCCCCTCCTGCCCCCCCCCCCTCTAGATGGGATCTAGAGGGGTCGGCCCCCTCTCCCCTTCACCCTATAAATAGAGATGGGGTGGGAGGGCTGCAGCACCCTTGATTTTTGGCGCAGTCCCTCCCTCCTCCAACTCTTCCTCCTACTCCGTAGTGCTTGGCGAAGCCCTGCAGGAATACCACGAGCTCCACCACCACCATGCCGTCATTTTGTCGAAGTTCTCCCTCAACTTCTCCTCTCCCCTTGCTGGATCAAGAAGGAGGAGACGTCCCTGGGTTGTACGTGTGTTGAACGCGGAGGCGCCGTACGTTCGGTGCTAGATCGGATCTTCCGCGATTTGAATCGCTGCGAGTACAACTCCATCAACCGCGTTCTTGTAACGCTTCCGCATCGTGATCTTAAAGGGTATGAAGATGCTCTCCCTCTCTCTCTTGTTGCTAGAATCTCCATAGATTGATCTTGGTGATGCATAGAAAATTTTGAATTTCTGCTACGTTCCCCAACAGATGCAGCAAAGTAGCGTAAGTATTTCCCTCAATTTTGAGAACCAAGGTATCAATCCAGTAGGAGACTACACGCAAGTCGCCTCGTACCTACACAAACAAATAAGAACCTTGCAACAAACGCGATAAAGGGGTTGTCAATCCCTTCACGGCCACTTGCAAAAGTGAGATCTGATAGAGATAATAAGATAAATATTTTTGGTATTTTTTATGATAAAGATTGAAAGTAAAGATTGCAAAGTAAAATAGATTGGAAACTTATATGATGGAGAATAGACCCGGGGGCCATATGTTTCACTAGTGGCTTCTCTCAAGATAGCATAAGTATTACGGTGGGTGAACAAATTACTGTCGAGCAATTGATAGAAAAGTGCATAGTTATGAGAATATCTAGGCATGATCATGTATATAGGCATCACGTCCGCGACAAGTAGACCGAAATGATTCTGCATCTACTACTATTACTCACACATCGACCGCTATCCAGCATGCATCTAGAGTATTAAGTTCATAAGAACAGATTAACACATTAGGCAAGATGACATGATGTAGAGGGATAAACTCAAGCAATATGATATAAGCCCCATCTTTTTATCCTCGATGGCAACAATACAATACGTGTCGTTTCCCTTTCTGTCACTGGGATCGAGCAACGCAAGATTGAACCCAAAGCTAAGCACTTCTCCCATTGCAAGAAAGATCAATCTAGTAGGCCAAACCAAGCTGATAATTCGGAGAGACTTGCAAAGATATTAAATCATACATAAAAGAATTCAGAGGAGATTCAAATATTGTTCATAGATAATCTTGATCGTAAACCCACAATTCAACGGATCTCGACAAACACACCGCAAAAAGAGTTACATCGAATAGATCTCCAAGAAGATCGAGGAGAACTTTGTATTGAGATCCAAAGAGAGAGAAGAAGCCATCTAGCTAATAACTATGGACCCGAAGGTCTGTGGTAAACTACTCACACATCATCAGAGAGGCTATGGTGTTAATGTAGAAGCCCTCCGTGATCGATTCCCCTTTGACGGAGCACCGAAAAAGGCCCCAAGATGGGATCTCACGGGTACAGAAGGTTGCGGCGGTGGAAATAGGGTTTCGTGGTGTTCCTGGATGTTTTCGAGGTATATGGATAAATATATATATAGGAGGAAGAAGTAGGTTGGTGGAGCTGCGAGGGGCCCACGAGGGTGGGGGCGGGCCCAGGGGGCAGGCGTGCCTCCCTTCCTCGTGGCCTCATCGTTTCTTTCTTGACGTCCACTCCAAGTCCCCTGGATCACGTTTGTTCCAAAAATAACTCTCCCGAAGGTCTCATTCCGTTTGACTCCGTTTGATATTCCTTTTTTGCGAAACACTGAAATAGGCAAAAAACAGCAATTTGCACTGGGCCTTCGGTTAATAGGTTAGTCTCAAAAATAATATAGAAGTGTATAACAAAGCCCATTAAACATCCAAAACAGATAATATAATATCATGGAACAATAAAAAATTATAGATACGTTGGAGACGTATCAAGCATCCCCAAGCTTAATTCCTGCTCGTCCTCGAGTAGGTAAATGATAAAAACAGAATTTTTGATGTGGAATGCTACCTAGCATAATTTTCAATGTAATTTTCTTTATTGTGGCATGAATGTTCAGATCCGAAAGATTCAAGATAAAAGTTTAATATTGACATAAAAATAATAATACTTCAAGTATACTAACTAAGCAATTATGTCTTCTCAAAATAACATGGTCAAAGAAAGTTCATCCCTACAAAATCATATAGTTTGGTCATGCTCCATTTTCGTCACACAAGAATGCTCTCATCATGCACAACCCCGATGACAAGACAAGCAATTGTTTCATACTTTAGTAATCTCAACCTTTTTCAATCTTCACACAATACATGAGCGTGAGCCATGGATATAGCACTATGGGTGGAATAGAATATAATGATGGGGTTTATGTGGAGAAGACAAAAAAGGAGAAAGTCTCACATTGACGTGGCTAATCAACGGGCTAGGGAAATGCCCATCAATTGATGTCAATGCAAGGAGCAGGGATTGCCATGCAATGGATGCACTAGAGCTATAAATGTATGAAAGCTCAACAAAAGAAACTAAGTGGGCGTGCATCCAACTTGCTTGCTCACGAAGACCTAGGGCATTTGAGGAAGCCCATTGTTGGAATATACAAGCCAAGTTCTATAATGAAAAATTCCCACTAGTACATGAAAGTGATAAAACAAGAGACTCTCTATCATAAAGATCATGGTGCTACTTTGAAGCACAAGTGTGGAAAAAAGGATAGTAGCATTGTCCCTTTTTATTTCTTTTCTCTTTTTTGGGCCTTTCTTTTTTGGGGGGACAATGCTCTATTTATGATGATCATCACACTTCTATTTATTTACAACTCAATGGTTACAACTCGATACTAGAACAAAATGACTCTATATGAATGCCTCCGGTGGTGTACCGGGATGGGCAATGAATCAAGAGTGACATGTATGATAAATTATGCATGGTGGCTTTGCCACAAATATGATGTCAACTACATGATCATGCAAGACAATATGACAATGATGAAGCGTGTCATAATAAATGAAACGGTGGAAAGTTGCATGGCAATATATCTCGGAATGGCTATGGAAATGCCATAATAGGTAGGTATGGTGGCTATTTTGAGGAAGATATAAGGAGGTTTATGTGTGATAGAGCGTATCATATCACGGTGGTTGGATGCACCGGCGAAGTTTGCACCAACTCTCAAGGTGAGAAAGGGTAATGCACGGTACCGAAGAGGCTAGCAATGATGGAAAGGTGAGAGTGCGTATAATCCATGGAATCAACATTAGTCATAAAGAACTCACATACTTATTGCAAAAATCTACAAGTCATCAAAAACCAAGCATTACGCGCATGCTCCTAGGGGGGTAGATTGGTAGGAAAATACCATCGCTCGTCCCCGACCGCCACTCATAAGGATGACAATCAAATAACACCTCATGCTTCAAATTTGTTACACAACGTTTACCATACATGCATGCTACGGGACTTGCAAACTTCAACACAAGTATTTCTCAAATTCACAACTACTCAACTAGCATGACTCTAATATTACCATCTCCATATCTCAAAACAATCATAAAGTATCAAACTTCTCATAGTATTCAATGCACTTTTTGTGAAAGTTTTTATTATATCCAAATTGGATGCCTATTATATTAGGACTAATTTTATAGCCAAAGCAAATTACCATGATGTTCTAAAGGACTCTCAAAATAATATAAGTGAAGTATGAGAGATCAACAATTTCTATAAAATAAAACCACCACCGTGCTCTAAAAGGATATAAGCGAAGCACTGGAGCAAAATTATCTAGCTCAAAAGATATAAGTGAAGAACATAGAGTATTCTAATAAATTCTGATTCATGTGTGTCTCTCCCAAAAGGTGTGTACAACAAGGATGATTGTGGTAACTAAAAAGCAAAGACTCAAATCATAGAAGACGCTCCAAGCAAAACACATATCATGTGGTGAATAAAAATATAGCATCAAGTAAAGTTACCGATGGACAAAGACGAAAGAGGGGATGCCTTCCGGGGCATCCCCAAGCTTAGGCTTTTGGTTGTCCTTGAATTTTACCTTGGGGTGCCTTGGGCATCCCCAAGCTTAGGCTCTTGCCACTCCTTATTCCATAATCCATCAAATCTTTACCCAAAACTTGAAAACTTCACAACACAAAACTCAACAAAAAATCTCATGAGCTCCGTTAGCGAAATAAAACAAACCACCACTTAAGGTACTATAATGAACTCATTCTTTATTTATATTGGTGTTAAACCTACTGCACTCCAACTTCCTTATGGTTCATAACCTCCGATACTAGCCATATATTCATCAAAATAAGCAAACAACACACAAAAAACACAATCTGTCAAAAACAGAACAGTCTGTAGTAATCTGTATCCAACGCAAACTTCTGTAACTCATACAAATCTACCAAACTAGGACGACGTATATAATTTGTTTATTGATCTACTGCAATTGTAATCAGTATTTTATCATGTTCTGGTGATTTTAACAATTGTTTTCGTGAGCAGAAAGTTTCTGACTTTTTCAGCAAGATCAAATAACTATCATCCAAGAAGATCCTATAGGTTTTACTTGGCACAAACACTAATTAAAACATAAAACCACATCTAACCAGAGGCTAGATGAAATATTTATTGATAAACAGAACCAAAAAGCAAGGAACAAAAATAAAATTGGGTTGCCTCCCAACAAGCGCTATCGTTTAACGCCCCTAGCTAGGCATAAAGGCAAGAATAGATCTAGGTATCATCATCTTTGTTATGCAATCCATAAGTGGCTCTCATAATACATTCATAAGCTAATTTAATTTTCTTTCTAGGAAAGTGTTCCATGCCTTTCCTTAATGGAAATTAGAATCTAATATTCCCTTCTTTTATATCAATAATTGCACCAATCGTTCTAAGGAAAGGTCTACCAAGAATAATAGGACATGTAGGATTGCAATCTATGTCAAGAACAATGAAATCTACAGGCACATAATTCCTATTTGCAACAATAATAACATCATTAATTCTTCCCATAGGTTTCTTAATGGTGGAATATGCAAGATGCAAGTTTAAAGAACAATCATCAAATTCACGGAAACCTAACACATCACAGAAAGTTTTTGGAATCGTGCAAACACTAGCACCCAAATCACACAAAGCATAGCATTCATGATCTTTAATTTTAATTTTAATAGTAGGTTCCCATTCATCATAAAGTTTTCTAGGAATAGAAACTTCTAATTCAAGCTTTTCCTCATAAGATTGCATTAAAGCATCAACGATATGTTTAGTAAAGATTTATTTTGACTATAAGCAGGAGGAGAATTTAGCACGGATTGCGACAAGGAAATACAATCTATTAAAGAACAATTACCATAATTAAATTCCTTGAAATCAAAAATAGTGGGTTCATTGATAGGTAAAGTTTTGACCTCTTCAATCCCACTTTTACCAATTTTTGCATCAAGATCTAAAAACTCCGTGGGACGCCTTCTAACTAAAGTTGACTCATCTCCAGTCCCATCATTATCAAGATTCATATTGCAAAACAAAGATTTAATAGGAGACACATCAATAACTTTTAGATCTTCATCCTTATTATCATGAAAACTAGAAAAACACGCTTTCACAAAGCAATCTTTTTTAGCACGCATCCTAGCGGTTCTTTCTTTGCACTCATCAATGGATAGCTTTGAGAGACTCATTCATATCATGCTTAGGTGGAATAGATCTAAGTTTCAAAGAATTAACATCAAGGGAAATTCTATTCACGTTCCTAGCCAACTCATCAATCTTAGGCAATTTTTCTTCAAGCAAAGCATTGAAATTCTTTTGCGTAATCATAAATTATTTAACACTAGTCTCAAAATCAGAGGGCATCTTATTAACATTTCCATAAGAGTTGTTGTAGGAATTATCATAATTATTAGAGGAACTACTAGGAAACGTCATTAGGATCAGAAGAAACACTCTTATTAGCAAACAATTTCATAAGTTTGTCCATCTTTCCGCTTAAAACATTAATCTCTTTTATTGCATGAACCTTTTTACTAGTAGATCTTTCGGTGTGCCATTGAGAATAATTAACCATAATATTATCTAGGAGTTTAGTAGCTTATCCTAAAGTGATTTCCATAAAAGTGACTCCCGCAGCCGAATCTAAAAGATTTCTAGAAGCAAAATTCAATCCGCCATAATTTTTTTGTATAATTATCCATAAATTCAAACCGTGTGTAGGGCAATTACGTAGCATTAATTTCATCCTCTCCCAAGCTTGTGCAAAATGTTCATGATCAAGTTGCTTAAAATTCATAATATCGTTTCTAAGAGAGATGATCTTAGCGGGAGGAAAATACTTAGAGATAAAAGCATCTTTGCACTTATTCCATGAATCAATACTATTTTTGGGCAAAGACGAAAACCAAGTTTTAGCACGATCTCTAAGTGAAAACGGAAATAGCTTCAATTTAACAATATCATTATCCACGTCTTTCTTCTTTTGCATGTCACACAAATCAACAAAGTTGTTTAGATGTGTAGCGGCATCTTCACTAGGAAGGCCAGAGAATTGATCTTTCATGACAAGATTCAACAAGGAAGCATTAATTTCACAAGATTCAGCATCGGCAATAGGAGCAATCGGAGTGCTAAGGAAATCATTGTTGTTGGTATTGGAAAAGTCACACAATTTAGTATTGTCTTGAGCCATCGTGACAAACAATCCAACACACAGGCACACAAGGAGCAAGCGAAAAAGAGGCGAACAGAAAAAGAGGGCGAATAAAACGGCAAAGGTGAAGTGGGAGAGAGGAAAACGAGAGGCAAATGGCAAATAATGTAATGCGAGGGATAAGAGTTTGTGATGGGTACTTGGTATGTCTTGACTTGACTTGACTTGGCGTAGATGTCCCCGGCAACGGCGCCAGAAATCCTTCTTGCTACCTCTTGAGCACTACGTTGGTTTTTCCCTTGAAGAGGAAAGGGTGATGCAGCAAACTAGCGTAAGTATTTCCCTCAGTTTTGAGAACCAAGGTATCAATCCAGTAGGAGACTACACACAAGTCGCCTCGTACCTACACAAACAAATAAGAACCTTGCAACCAACGCGATAAAGGGGTTGTCAATCCCTTCACGACCACTTGCAAAAGTGAGATCTGATAGAGATAATAAGATAAATATTTTTGGTATTTTTATGATAAAGATTGCAAAGTAAAGATTGCAAAGTAAAATAGATTGGAAACTTATATGATTGAGAATAGACCCGGGGGCCATAGGTTTCACTAGTGGCTTCTCTCAAGATAGCATAAGTATTACGGTGGGTGAACAAATTACTGTCGAGAAATTGATAGAAAAGTGCATATTTATGAGAATATCTAGGCATGATCATGTATATAGGCAACACGTCTGCGACAAGTAGACCGAAATGATTCTGCATCTACTACTATTACTCCATACATCAACCGCTATCCAGCATGCATCTAGAGTATTAAGTTCATAAGAACAGAGTAACACATTAGGCAAGATGACATGATGTAGAGGGATAAACTCAAGCAATATGATATAAACCCCATCTTTTTATCCTCGATGAAAACAATACAATACATGTCGTTTCTCTTTCTGTCACTGGGATCGAGCAACGCAAGATTGAACCCAAACCTAAGCACTTCTCCCATTGCAAGAAAGATCAATCTAGTAGGCCAAACCAAACTGATAATTCGAAGAGATTTGCAAAGATATTAAATCATACATAAAAGAATTCAGAGGAGATTCAAATATTGTTCATAGATAATCTTGATCATAAACCCACAATTCATCGGATCTCGACAAACACACCGCAAAAAGAGTTACATCGAATAGATCTCCAAGAAGATCGAGGAGAACTTTGTATTGAGATCCAAAGAGAGGGAAGAAGCCATCTAGCTAATAACTATGGACCCGAAGGTCTGTGGTAAACTACTCACACATCATCGGAGAGGCTATGGTGTTGATGTAGAAGCCCTCCGTGATCGATTCCCTCTCCGACGGAGCGCCGGAAAAGGCCCCAATATGGGATCTCGCTGCTACATAAGGTTGCGGCGGTGGAAATAGGGTTTCATGGTGTTCCTGGATGTTTTCAGGGTATATGGATATATATATAGGAGGAAGAAGTAGGTCGGTGGAGCTGCGAGGGGCCCACGAGGGTGGAGGGCATGCCCGGGGGGCAGGTGAAGGAAATATGCCCTAGAGGCAATAATAAAGTTATTGTTTATTTCCTTATATCATGATAAATGTTTATTATTCATGCTAGAATTGTATTAACCGGAAACATGATACATGTGTGAATACATAGACAAACATATAGTCACTAGTATGCCTCTACTTGACTAGCTCATTAATCAAAGATGGTTATGTTTCCTAACCATAGACATGTGTTGTCATTTGATTAATGGGATCACATCATTAGAAGAATGATGTGATTGACATGACCCATTCCGTTAGCCTAGCACTTGATCGTTTAGTATGTTGCTATTGCTTTCTTCATGACTTATACATGTTCCTGTAACTATGAGATTATGCAACTCCCGTTTACCGGAGAAACACTTTGGGTGCTACCAAACGTCACAACGTAACTGGGTGATTATAAAGGAGTACTACAGGTGTCTCCAAAGGTACATGTTGGGTTGGCGTATTTCGAGATTAGGTTTTGTCACTCCGATTGTCGGAGAGGTATCTCTGGGCCCTCTCGGTAATGCACATCACTATAAGCCTTGCAAGAAATGTGACTAATGAGTTAGTTGCGGGATGATGCATTATGTAACGAGTAAAGAGACTTGCCGGTAACGAGATTGAACTAGGTATTGGATACCGACGATCGAATCTCGGGCAAGTAACATACCGATGACAAAGGGAACAACGTATGTTGTTATGCGGTTTGACCGATAAAGATCTTCATAGAATATGTGGGAGCCAATATGAGCATCCAGGTTCCGCTATTGGTTATTGACCGAGAATAGTTCTAGGTCATGTCTACATTGTTCTCGAACCCGTAGGGTCCGCACGCTTAAGGTTTCGATGACAGTTATATTATGAGTTTATGAGTTTTGATGTACCGAAGGAGTCCGGAGTCCCGGATGAGATCGGGGACATGACGAGGAGTCTCGAAATGGTCGAGACGTAAAGATCGATATATTGGACGACTATATTCGGAGTTCGGAAAGGTTCCGAGTGATTCGGGTATTTTTCGAAGTACCGGAGAGTTACGGGAATTCGCCGGGGAGTATATGGGCATTATTGGGCCATACGGGAATAGAGGAGAGAGGCCGAAAGGAAGGAGGCGCGCAGCCCCCCTCTGGTCCGAATTGGACAAGGGGTGCGGCCCCCTTTTTCCTTCCTCCTCTCCCCCTCTTTCCCCTTCTCCTACTCCAACAAGGGAGGTGGAATCCTACTAGGACTAGGGAGTCCTAGTAGGACTCCACACTTGGCGCGCCCCCTCCTAGGGCCGGCCACCTCCCCCCTTGCTCCTTTATATACGGGGGCAGGGAGGCACCCCATGACACACAAGTTGATCTACGGATCGTTCCTTAGCCGTGTGCGGTGCCCCCCTCCACCATATTCCACCTCGGTCATATCGTCGCGAAGTTTAGGCGAAGCCCTGCGCCGGTAGAACATCATCATCATCACCACGCCGTCGTGCTGACGGAACTCATCCCCGAAGCTTTGCTGGATCGGAGCCCGGGGATCATCATCGAGCTGAACGTGTGCTGAACTCGGAGGTGCCGTATGTTCGGTGCTTGGATCAGTCGGATCGTGAAGACGTACGACTACATCAACCGCGTTGTGCTAACGCTTACGCTTATGGTCTACGAGGGTACGTGGACAACACTCTCCCCTCTCGTTGCTATGCCATCACCATGATCTTGCGTGTGCGTAGGAATTTTTTTGAAATTACTACGTTCCCCAACAGCAGGCGCACCTCCCTGCCTCGTGGCCTCCTCGTTTCTTTCTTGATGTCCACTCCAAGTCCCCTGGATCACATTTGTTCCAAAAATAACTCTCCCGAAGGTTTCATTCTGTTTGGAATCCGTTTGATATTCCTTTTCTGCGAAACACTGAAATAGGCAAAAAAACAACAATTTGCACTGGGCCTTCGGTTAATAGGTTAGTCTCAAAAATAATATAAAAGTGTATAATAAAGCCCATTAAACATCCAAAACAGATAATATAATAGCATGGAACAATTAAAAATTATAGATACGTTGGAGACGTATCATGCATCGGGAGGTAGTGCCGGTCCCGTGGCCAGCGACCCCAGCGCTGGTGTCGAGCTTGCCCTTGCCTTTGCTGTTGAATAAACCCATGGCGGTCGCACGGGGTAGCTAGGGTTTCTATCACCGGCGAGGGTGGCCAGATGTGGGAGGGAGAAGTGCTTGAGCCCCCACCCCCGCGCGCTTGCATTAGAAAGCACGAGGATTCAGGAGGCTTCCAGGTGCTGCTAGCCTGCCATGCGGGGCCAAGTCAAGGTGGACACATTGACTTCGACAGTGTGGGGTAGTTGGGTGGCCGACACGCGGGCTCAAGGTGGACACCGAGCGGGCGAGCGTCGAGTTCGTCTCGTGTCCATGTGGACGCAAATCGGACGTAAATATGGGTCGAAAATGCATCCAGACGGACAGCAAGTGGACTGATTTTGGGTTTGGATCGGTGTTTTAGGCCGGTGTTTTTGTCCGCTTGGACGCAAACGGACACGCGTGGACCATTTGCATCGGCGCGTTGAAGTTGCCCTTATTGTTGTGGTGGGCCTCTCGCGTTAATTGCTGGGCGGTATTAGGGCATGTACAATGGTTGATAAGACTACCTTATCTTAATCCATCCACATAGTTTAGCGATGACAACAAAGCATATGTACAATAAGTTATCTCTTAGCCTTATCTTTAATATAAGTGACTATTCCTAAAAGATATATTATGGTTAGAGATCATCTTTTATTTAATTAAAAGAAGACAAATCATTTTTCATAGTTTTTTTCTTTCACCTCATCAGTTATTCTGTGTGTATTTCTAAAACAGTACTCCTTGTACGTGCCATGGGCGAGAAACGATCCTTGGTCGAGAATGGCGAACGAGCGCCACGTCCCCTAGTCCTGCCTATAAATGCACCTCAACACAGTACACAGCAGCCAAAGCTTTGCTCCATTCCTCTAGCCCCACCTTAATCAGCGGCCCCGCATAACAGAGATGCACACCGCAATACTCCAAGTCGGTAGTCGCCATCCGGTGAGGCTGGTCATAGTGGAAATAACATAGATAGTAACATAAATGCAACATAAGCAAAAATGGTGATGTGGCAAGTAGTTAATGAGGAGAGAGGCAAATAGAGTAACATAATATGTTACCATCACATAGCGGTTTCCAATGCATAATGAGTCTACAAAGTAATAAATGAAGGCAACTATATTACCACACCTATGACACTACCCACTATGAAGGTAGTAACATAGACTAGTAACATATGTATGTTACTAGTCTAAGTTACTCCTCACTATGACCAGCCTGATAGCCTCGATCGCTGTTTCGACGGCGAACGCCACTGGTACGGTTCGTCGTATCGCTTTTCGATGGCGAGCACCACCCGTACGATCCGTCGCACCGGCGACACCTCGACCCGAGGCGGCCGGCATGAACAAAGCGACGGCCGGCGTCAACATGGAGCCGGCCAACTACTCCCCGACGGATCGCCTCCTCAGGCTTGCACCGGCGGCTGTGATCCGTATCTCCTTTTTTTTTTCCTTTGAGCGAGAATGCAGCGATCCGTATTCGGCGTGCCTCGACCTTGGGCTTTGTAGCCCAGATTTGCTGTACCCGCCTTCTCGGCCCGCACCGCATCAACCGACATGGACAGATCCGCAATGTGCACGGCCCACCTGTGAGCGGAAACTGAACCGTACAGACCCGAACCACACAACCGGTTCTGGGAGCGGAAACCTGAAACCTAGATTTACAATAGAGCCCTGGTTCGCTTACTTGTTCCAACTTACAGTTATCCCCCTAAAGAAAACCTAAAATTCTCCCAAGAAAACACGCGCAGCGGCGGCGACCTCCAGGCTTCGTCGCCGGCGACGCCCAAGGCTTCGCCACTGTCGGCTTTTGCTACGGTATGCGTTTTTCCATTTCACGTCTTTCTCTAGTCCAGGTCGCGCACTCGCGCTGCATTGCCTCATCTTGAACTCGTTTCGAAATTTGCCGTACAGAAGGGTTTGGCGGCGGAAAGAAAGGCAGAGCAGCTCGGTGGCGGCGGCTTGAAGTCGGCGACGGCCTTCTTCTTCCGTAAACTTTTCTCCTGTTCAACTCTTAAGCTCCCCTCCCCCTCCCCGACCCCCGGTGCATGATGATTCTTCTTTTCATCTCGCTTCGGTTTTTGCTCTGTAGAGGCTTTGCGGCGGAAAGAAACTGGGAGCAGCCCGGCGGCGGCGGCTGCAGCGTCAAGGATTAGTTTCGGACGACATCTGGAAATCAGCCTTCTTCTTCTTTGGCAGCCTGAAGGCTTTGTTTCAGGCGACATCGGGCTTATTTGGCAGGATCAAGGCTTTGTTTCAGGCGACTTCCCCCTTCTTCTTTGGCAGCCTCAAGATCGGCCTTCTTCTTTGACAGCATCAAGGTTTCGTTTCAGACGATCGGCCTTTTTCTTTGGTGTGCTTTTCTTCTTCCTGCTCACTTGTTTGTTCTTGTTTTGATGTCGTTTGGAATTTGCGTTGCAGGACTCGTAGGCTGCTCTTAATGTTCTTGCAATTTTCTGTGCAAAAACTGCTTGAGGACGAACTGAGGAGAAACTGCATGTTTGCAGAAGATTAATTGAGTTAAAAAACTGTTTGATTGCTTTGGATCACCTTAGTTAAAAAACTGCTAAGTTCACTTAAAACGTTATCTAGTATGGTGGTGCTGTTTGTGGCAGTTTTTACCATTTCTCACTGTTGCATGTTTTAGTACTTGAATTAAAAAATCTGTTTGTTTGCTTTTCTTCAACTGAAGTCCAAAACTGCTGGATTCTCTTGAAATGTTCTCTAGTGCCCTATATGTTCTTCTATGAGTACAAATGTACAATTGTTGCTGTCTGTGGCAGTTTTTGGCAATTTTTACTGTTGGTTGTTTATCATATTGCAACTCTTTATATTGTAATCACTAGTTACACGAGCATCATGGTACAGCCTTATACTACGTTTCAAGTACTGTTTTTTTGTGTATATTGACTTGTTTGCACGCAACACCTGCTCTAACTGCTCTTAACTTTCTCTGCAATGCAGACACTTGTTATTTGAGGAGGAATCTCTTGTTTGCAGAGGACCAATTGAGCTAACAACTGTCTGTTTGATTTTGATCAACCAGGTAAAAAAAACTGCTTATTCGCTTAAAACGTTCTCTAGTGTCCTATATGTTCTTCTATGGGGTACAAGTGTGTTGCTGTTTGTGGCTGTTTTTGCCATTTTTTACCATTGCATGTTTATCAGTGAGTGAAAAAAACTATATTCTTGATTTGGATCAACTGAGGTAAAAATTTAAATTGTACTCCCTCCATCCGGAAATACTTGTCCCGGGATTGGATGTATCTAGATGTATTTTAGTTCTAGATACATCCATTTGTATCCATTTTTTCAACAAGTATTTCCGGACAGAGGGAGTATATTTTTAATGTATATTGCTAGTATTTTTTGCTTACTTATTGGTACTACCTACTAGCATTATCGACTTGTTTAGCTATATTGCTGCATGTATTGATTCCACATTTATCTATACTCCTACTCCCACAAACTATACATGCAGTATTTTTTTACCTATATGCACTTTATGTTTCATCCTGCATTTATTTTGTACGTTGAAGTATTGCTTGCACATTTATGGTGACATCCCGTACATGGTTATTGACTTTTTTGCCTATATGCACTACCTCTTCCAGTCATGTCTGACAGTCAGGTCCAGGCCATAGAAGAACTTGATGAGTTCTATAAGGCGGTTGATAGGGCACTGGTTGCCTCTACTGTGAAGATTATTGACGTAGCAAGATATGATGTCATTCCAAACTTTGACATCAGTGAGACCCCTACGCGAAGGGAGCTTGGTCGATTGTTCAACAGGCGGAACAGTCACTTCAAGTCCATAGCGTCATTGAACATCCAGTATGACAAACTCTCTGGCCAAAACGATGAGATCCCAGTGACTCCAGTGTACCGTCTTGATGTATGTATGATCTAGCATTTTATTTCATATATGTTTGCTTTTATGTCTTTTGTTCTGATATATCAACTGCCTGTTTTTTGTTTGTTATCCTTGTTCCAACTAGTTGAAAATTTCACCGGTTAGGATGCCCTAGACAAGGCCACAATTCATCAGGATGGTGGAAGCCTTCTTTCCATAGATATCATTAAATAATTAATCATGCTATTTCTCGAAACAAATGCTGAAGGACAGTCCAGCCTCATGTAAATTGTACCTGAATTAAACTAGGAGGTTGAAACCTTAATTTTTAACTAAGAGCTGCTATGCTTGATGTTTCGTTTTTATATGAAAAGTATTACTCCCTCTCATCGGAAATAAGTGTCCCAGTTTTGAACTAAGATTAGTTCAACCTTAGTTAAAAACTGTGACACTTATTATGGATCAGAGGGAGTACCTTTTTGGCTTTTGCTTGTTTCGGGAAGTCAAGCCTACTTGTTGAATTATTATTTTTGAAGGAAAAAATGTTAAATTTTGTAGGGTATTAACTGGACTTATAAATGCTTATATTTATGATAACGCTCCAAGTGGCCCATCAGAAATTTCAATACATTATTCTGCTTCATGCAGGACGAGTTTCACACATTTCACACTGTTACCATCCGGGGCAGAGGTGTGACACTTGTGGTTCTAGTACGGGATTCAGATAACTACGTCCTTGCAGTCAAAGTGTATTTAACTGAAGAAGAGTCCCGTGTTGCTCCTTGGTTTCTCTTTGAAGGTGTGAAACTTCCAAGCAGGTTCAAGAATGTTGTGCCAACAAACTATAGTTTTGGTCATGACTACAAGTATGATCATGTTCTCTTTTCTTGTCAGTTAACTCTATCTTCTATCCAGAAATTATGATAGTGGTCTAATTGTCTGTATTTTTATCATTTTCAGGGGTGAGATTAAATTTGGTAAAAATGTCTTACCTAAACTGATGGATTTTATGGTCCAGCTCCGACTTGATCCAGGACAGACAGCCACTGACAAAAACAATCTCTTGCTGGGCGCTTTGTTCGTGTTGCTAGGTGAAGCTCAGCAGTTCAGGCGGGTTAGGAATTGGACCATGCGGACTCCGAGATGCATTGAACCTAAACCCGTTCCAAAGTGCCTTAGTTTGTTATTCCAATCTTGGTCGGATATATCGAAAACCATTTTTCACTTTGTGTTGGGATTGGAAAGCATGCGCCTGATTGCACCACAGACGAAATCCTTGGATCTAGAAGAGAACTACTTCATGATGAAAGCTCTAGAAGAATGGGAAAACAGCAGAAGAGTACACAATGATATGAAACAGTGTGGATTAAAGTACAGAAACAGTGAAGGAGAGATCTCGCTTGGTTGTCTCCTTGGTGGTGAATTGCTGTTATTGCGGCATGATCCGATATTGTGCACCAAAATTTTGATGAGAAGACAAGACTTTGCGGGCGATGTTAATCTCTGTAAGATTGTTGTTTCTTACAAAATGCCACAGCTTCCAGAGCCAGAGCAGCAAGTGCCACCGCAGGAAGAGCCTCAGCATCAAGTGCCACCGCAGGAAGAGCCTCAGCAAGAAGTGCCACCGCAGGAAGAGCCTCAGCAGCAGGTGCCACAACTTCCAGAGCCACAGTAGCAAGAGCCTCAGCAGCAGGTGCCGCAACTTCCAGAGCCACAGCAGCAAGTTGTACAGCTGCCAGAGCCACAGCAGGATGGCCAGGTGCAGAGCAGTAGCATGGGCGGTAGCAACAGGAAGAAGAAGGGCAAGCTCAATGAAGAGAAGCGTCAGGAAGAGTTGGAGAGGAGGAGGAAACTGGATGATGAGCAGCAACAGCAGGAAGTGCCTGATAAGAACCGGAGGAAAAACAAGAAGGGCAACAGCAGACTAAGGAAGCAGCAGCAGTAAAGAGAAAAGCAAGTAAATGGTTGGCCTGTCCCCTGCTAATGCCAAAGGTTGCTGAGCAGTAGCTGTTCGTGCGTGAGAAGAACTGGAAGAACAATAGCAACAGCGGTGAGAGCAAGACAGGAAGCGTCATCAGTTAAGTGAAAGAGTAGCCCGTTTTACTTGCTATTGCCAATGGCACGCATATTCTTGCAGATTAGTTTTTTTTTTCTGTTTGTAGTCTTGTATCTCAGTTAAGTGAAAGCTAGGCTGCACCTTCTCTCAGTGGTTTTAGAGGTATGAGGTGCTGAATGATGATTTGGATGCTCTGTTCAACCTCTGCTCTTTACCACTTCAGCAAGAAATCTGGATCTTTCAGATTATATTGATATGTCCTGTCATGTATATTGAATGCTGGGGTGCGATTGAATTTACTGATAATTCCATTTTGGAGGCATGTTTGGTTCTGTCACTCATTTGGTGCAGGTGCTGGAGACCGCTGATAAAGCAAGAGAATGTCACTTTGAATAATCTGTGTTTGTTATACAGGAATGAGAAAAACAGCTAAAACTTGAATGAGGTCTTCTTCTATTGCCTTTGTTGTAGTAAATTTATTTAGCTAGTGATGGTTCTTACGGTGGGCTTGCTGTGTTGTGCCAATTTGGTAGCAATATGTAACAATTTCTTATTGCCAAATAATTTGAAAGGGCGGGCAGTTTGCTGAAAAAAAGGTAGTAGTCACAGGCATCAGTATGTAACAAGCTTAGTGCATGTTTCTCTAAATATCATATAATGTATGTGCCTTGTCCTTGAGTGGTTATGCTCCCCTATATAGTTCTGAACTAGGTTTCTCTAAATATGCTGGCATTTGGCGTAGTTCATGCAGAGAGCCTTCTCCCGGCGCCGGCATTTTTTAGAGAAAGCCACCAGGTAGGGTTCGAAACACGCACAAACGAACAACAAAATATACGGAAGTACGGTTACAAGGCATTTGCCTAACCAAAAAAGACTAACTCAGCCGGCGGTGGCATGGACGGGCCGGAGCAAGGAAGACGCCGAAGAATGCACCCTAGCGATCAGGTCTTGAGTTGCCCATTGAAAATATGAAGATTTTATGTTTATCTCCTCCATTGAAAATATGAAGTTGATTGTTCATGTGTTCTCCTATAATTAGACCAATGCAATAGTACATGATCGAAAGAGTAGACAGCTTTGAGACATGCTGTGCATACCTCTTGCAGCTTGGTGCCGTGGGCGGTGCTGAATATGCGCACGAGCGTGCCCCTGGTGCCGGCGGTGGCGAGCAGCCGTCCGTCGCGGGACAGCGCGATGCACGCCATGCCCGAGCCGTGCGCGCGCACGCTGACGCTGTCGGCCCTGCCGCGCCGGTGGACCTGCACCGATCCCGCCTCCGGCAGCGGCAGTGCCCGTTCGGCTCCTCCATGGCGCATAGCCCCAGCGGGTTCGGCCCCGTCGTCACCTCCTTCTCCCAGTGCACGCCGTCGAACAGCGTGGCCGTCCCCTCGCCGGCGACGAGCATGTGGTCGCCCCGCAGGCGGAAGCCGCCGACGGCGCCGCACGGGCTCCTGACGGTGTTGGTCCTGGCGTCCTTGGGCTTGCACATGCCGTTCCAGAAGTCGATGACGTGTCCGTCGACGGCGCCGCTGACGGCGCTGGGCCTCCGCGTCGCGACGGCCAGCTGAGACCGCGTGAGCAGCTGGGCGGAGGTCACCTTGAACGTGCAGCCGTCGGAGCCACGCCGGCGCATGACGCGCTCGAGGGGGTGGCAGGAGAATACGTGGAAGTCGGTGGCCGTGGCCGCGACGAAGTGCGTGCCGTGCTGGTTGAAGGCGACGTGGACGAGCGGAGCGGGGACTAGGACTGTTCCGTCCGGCAGCTCGGAGGAAGACGGCGTAGACGCCATGACCGACGGGCCGAACGATAGATCCATCAAATTAAGCTTGCTTTTCGCGGCTACAACTAGTTCGATTTGCTAACTGATTGATCAGCAATCACGGCGAAGTGGTATATGTTGTGATGACCGACCGAGGCTCGATCGATCGTCAACGTACGTACCCGTGGTGTATATAGATAGCCCCATGAAAACTACAGTACTACCCCCAGTTAAGTTGGTAACCATGTCGAACTGGGACATGCATGCATGTTCGGAGTCGGATTACAATTCCTGAAACGTACATAAAGCTGTTGGTTCGTTGGGCTGGGCCAAACGTACAGGCACTGGACCCGCCTTGTTCATTGGGCTCGGATTTGGGCCTTTTTTTGTTACCGCGACGCACAGCATATCCAATATTAATCCAGGTGCATTACAAGTATTTCAGCACACAACTCATAAAACAATCTTACTGCCTCGTTTGGAGAGAACTAGATGGTTCATGGTTGATTCTCTCGGCAGTTTCCCACTTAAAGTTGACCGATCTTTTGAACAACTCCATACTAACGAAGAGTTTGTCCTGCAACCTCGAAAGTCTCATCTTTCACGCCCAGATGGATGCCCCCCGAGTGGCCGGCGTCGTTCATAGGCGAACTGTGCTTATTCTCTAAAGAAAACAAACGCTAGCTAACAGAAGTTAACTGAAAAACATCTATGATAACGAGGTTAACTAACATCCTCTGCCCCACCATGGCCTGAATCATGGAGCTCGGTCTAATAGACGCTTCCGCCATGTCATCTCGTCCTCAAAAGAGGTTGATGCATGGCTGCCATGTTCCGTCATGGCCGAGTGCATCTTCCGGTCATCGGAAAGGTTCCTCCGCTGCTATAGGTAAGAGCTCAATTTTCTGGTAAATCATGGCGGTATGTATAACATGTTTCTCTTACAGTCAATCATATCACTTGATTCTATAGGTATACGCGAGAGATGCTCGTATGTTTGGATTGTGACTATTTTTGCCACATATTGCCACACTTGCATTATTTGAGATGCTCAAATTCATAGCCACACTGGCTTGCCATAAGGAATCTTGCCACACTTTTTGTATCTATGACATGTGGGGCTTACTGATCATGAAAAAACAATCCTGGCTTAGTTGTGGCCAGAACCAAACACACACACACAACTTTGTAAAACTTGACTAAGTTGAGGTCTAACAAAATGTGGCAAGTTGTGGCTTGAAACCAAACAACCCCTTAATGATTCCTTCACTACTCATAGACTAAACTGGATCAAGATGCAAAACAGTAAAGTATAACTAGTTAATCACCTTCTCTTCATCCTCTAACTAGTACAATATTCATTCCTAAAACATTTGCCTATCTTGCATTCATCTGCAGATAACGTAGATCTTAATTAAACCGCAACAATTCAAGCGAGGCGGCGACTCACGAATTCGCGGTACTATGCATATATGATGCGTCGATCCTTCAGCTCTTTTTGTGCAAGCGTACCATGTGTTCATGTTGTAACATTATATGTACGTGCAAGCTTACATGCTTGCTCCTTGCATGATATAATGAGATATGCATGTGCAATCTATGATATAACCATGAAATTTGATTGGGGTTGTGAGATAGTCAGCTCGTAACTCTTTGTTTTTCTTTTACCTTTGTTTGTTTTAGCCTTTTCCCACTTTTGCACGTTTCGTGGTCCATGATCTCTTGATCCACACTCTTTCCCTCTTGCTTTATCCTAAATCAATAAAGCTGGCCTAAAACCGGGTTTAAAAAAATCCATGAAGTATGATTGCATGCAATCTTGTGTCAATATAGTACTACTGATACTCAATCCAAAAGTTAACTTGCTAATATGTGTATGTATATATGCACCAAATTAAAATAGGAAATATATTTTACACAACATACCACCAAATATTTCTAATTTAGGGAAAACCATTTTCGGCGGGAGCAAACCAAAGTGATTACCAACATCAATGTAGGGAGATCCAGTAGTGATTACCAACAACCATATCGCTTAACTTATCCATGTGCTTGGTCTCATGGACAACCGACAAAATGTATCACCAAGAGTGTAGTACTTTTGAAAAAATAAACTTTACTACATGTTTGTCAAACTAGGGTCATCCCCCACATAGTAATGCCAACAAACCCCAATAGGTAATATCTTGTATGTATGCATGCTCTTATATATTTCTACTATTTAGTACTCCCTCTATTAAAAAATATAAGATGTTTTGGATATTTCAATATGGACCTTATATAGTCTGAAATGAGTGAACAAATACACAAAAACATCTCTATATACATCCAATTCATAAAAGAATTATAACTATATTTGTTAATGGAGGGAGTACTATATATGATATTTGTGATTCACTTGGGTGCTCATATTTGAAGTTAAAAAAATCGAAACAACTAAGCATGCATTAGCAAAATTTGGCACATAAGAGAGGAAAGAACATTGAGTTCCAAATCACCCGACGCTTCAAAACTGCCCATTGCCACATAGTGATATGATCTCTAAGCGAGCTATCAAACTCCTAACCCACTGAGCACTTCTTTCAACTCATCAAAATCCATTCCATTCATCATCAAATGACGCCTGTTCGAAACAAGAAAAGACCAAGCGACGATAATCTCCACTTCCACCTTAGTGCCATGGTCACCCAAGAAACATGTCTCCTGACTTACATTGCAAGCTTTGGGCGTGAAGCAAATCTCACCTTGTGCGGTGATATCACCAGATTCTGAGTAGGCTTGTATGACAACATTCAGGCTTCCTTCCAGTTCTACAGAAACTACATGCCTTGATAGACGAAGGTAACCGTGTGCACCCTTAGACATAGTTCTACCACGTGAAGCAAGCATCACAACTTCCATGGATGGGGCGTGAGTACTGTAAGTGACTTTACCACCAGTGACTTTATATGTCCGCGATGGTGACAGGCAAGCCACTTGACCGCCATAATCGAAAGGCCATGGCCCCTTTTTTACACAGACACCCAATATGGTGGCCTGGACAGTTTCATGAATTTGCTCCATGCATAACTCTATTGTGCAGAAGCAGTTGCTGAAGCAAATGGTACATCCTCCGCTGTAATGACGCCTCCCGCTGATCAATGCTATATCTTGAGACAATGTTTTGCCTTTTACTTTTAGCTCAATTTCAAAGTAAACATCATCAGTAAAAACAATGGCACGAGATGGGCCAATCAAACGCAAAAAAGGATCCTGCAGGCATCACCAAACACGCCATTAGTACCAGCAATTCTAAAAGAAGAAGACATATGCTACTTCGAAGTATGGAAGAATGCCACCACACATGTGCACCCGGAAAAAGAAAATAACATATACAAAAAAGTGTAGGGAAGTATTAGTACTAGCATACGTACGTCCTGACCGAGTTTCTGCGACCTCCACCTATCGCAAGAGAAGAGGAGGTTGCGGCTGTGATCCACGCAGTCTCGCGCAGCGACCACGCCGTACACGGACAATGGCCGTTCGAGGCCGCCTTTTATCTCCACGAGCTTGATGGTGAAGATCTGCAGAGTGGCCCCGGCGATCGCGGCATCACCTGGGTCGCATCCAGGTGTGCAGTGGGTAAAGTGCATGGGACTCACGGTCGCTGCAAACACCAATCAAATAGAAGTCCATGCGTGTTAGAGAAATCTAGCATGAATAAATCAAAGCATGCACGAATGTGTTTACTCACTCGTGTCCTCGAAGAACGCGCGGCCACTCGTTCCCCAGTTAGATTCCCAGCTTCTACAGTACGAGGCAAAGGCCATCTCCTCCTCCTCTTTGGCTATTTGCTGGGCCTGACTTGCCTCTGTCCATCTCCTTCTTCATATCATCATCACCGTCACCACCAGAGACATCAACCTTTTTGTGGTAGCTTTGGTCTTGGACCTGTTGCTGATCCATGGCTGAATCATGGTGTGGCCTCCCCGTCGGACTGGCGGCGGCACGACCTCCGCATTTCCCCTTGTTCCTACCACGACGAGACTGACCGATCTCATTCTCATGGGGCGTCCAAGAAACAGGCCGAGACTGCAGAGCAGATTGCCCTGCCATCTCTGTGGACTCACGAGGCGTCGGACGAATCATGGGCTGCTCCGGCATGCCGCGGGTTCCTCCCTGTCCACCAAACAGCTCGAGGCGCAGCGTCCTGATTTCCTCCCGGAGTGAATTAACTCGTTCCAACGTGGCCTCCAACGACTCCGACTCTGTGAGTTTTTCCTTCTCCTCCTTGAGCTGCTCGAGCAGGCGCGATAGGCTCTCAGGAGGGGCAACTCGATTATTGTTGCGGTTCTTCCTCCTTGGTTTGGAGTGATCGTTACTCCTACTCTCCATCTCGATTTGAGAGTGTTTCGTCGACTCTGGATATCACGAGGCGATCGATGGATCTGCTCGATTACGTCGGGCCTGGTGGTAGGGTTTCTCGAAAAGAGGGGTCCGGGGTGATTATCAAGTCTTATGAGGGGCTCGTCCCTTATTATTTATACTAAAATTAAGTCAGGAAGGTTTTTTCAAAAATAAAAAACAAGCGGAAACGTGGGCGCAAAGCGCGCGGCGGGGAGATAGTACTTCGCTGTTATGCACACCGTGGCGATGAACCGCATGGAAGCAGGGGACGCGCGCGACGTTTGCGCTAGCTCGACGTTTGCGAGTCGCCATCAAAACTTCCAAGTAAATCAAATCAACTTCATTACTATTCAGCTTATAATAACTAGTAAGCTTGCACGTGCAACACACGTATCGATCAATACTCTTTTCAATGATATACACCTATTACAAATCACATGAATTTAAAGATCAAGCAAAATACTCATGAAACTTTAAAATAATAGCTACCATATACGACTCGCTATGATAATGTCAGTTCGTTCACAATGAGTAGTGCCCAGAGGATTAGGTCCATGGAGCACATATGGTCCAATAATGCTCGCGAAACAAACTACAAGCAGAAAATAAACGTAATTTGAATGAATAAAAAATTGGTAAATGATATACAACCACAAATAAAGGGAGCATACATATGGAGAAAATGGAACATAATGTAGTGGACAACAATGCCCGACCATGTTATGACATTTTTAGAGTAACTTCGAACTTGCTTGTTAGATATCATCTATTCCAAATCAATAATGCTTAAAAATACATTGAAAAGGGGATGTAAAAGCCAAGCAATACAATTTACTATTGCTCTACTAAAAAAATCAATTGTGCAACACTATCTTCTCCATTGAAATATCTTCACCAAGATTATGTTATTTGCTTCCTCTTCATCCAGATTCATACTGAATTTAAATTGCTCATTTGTTGTCAGTCAACATAGGAGATCAATAATACCCTTGCAGTAAATCAATAAAGAGAAAAGCCACTTCACAAGCATGTCTCATATTGCCGTATATAATAGGAAAGGGGATGTAAAAACCAAGTAGTACAATTTGCTATTGCTCTACTAAAAAAATATCAATTGTGCAACACTATCTTGTCTCCATTGAAATATCTTCACCAAGATTATGTTATATGCCTGCTCTTCGTCCAGATTCATACTGAATTTAAATTGCTCATTTGTCGACACTAGGAGATCAATAATACCTTGCAATAAATCACTAAAGAGAAAAGCCACTTCACAAGCATGTCTTATATTGCCATATATAATAGTACTTACTGCCCATGTAAGAAAACAACAACAAAAAACAACCAGGATTATATTCATTATATGACATGGTACCATACTTTCCAAGGTAATTCATTAGCTAATGAGCTGAAACTATAGATAGTGATTGAAATAAGATGTGCTCAGGACAGCAAGCGAAGTACCCATGTAGCAATATTGAGAACCAACAAAAAATTGTTACTAAAACCTGACAAATAAGGTAAATGTTTTCAAGAATATTTAAATCACATACCGGCACCATTCCATTGAAGTAACTTTGGTCAACATCGATTTCCAAGTATAACGCTCCAAGCCTAAAGAAAAAAGAGACGCGTATGGACATACCTGAATGATGGGTGCATGATAGTTGGTTAAATAAGTCAACCATTTCCGCCCAATAAAAAAATCATGACAATCTGCACTTATACAAATTAGACATAGAAGAAACACACCTGATTTGTTTTCCTCGTATGAAACTGGGGCCCATCAAAGAAATATAATAGTTCTATCTAGGTTTCCATAGTTACTTTGTATAGCTATTGTTTTTGGCACATGGCAACCTTGATGAGTGAAAAATGAAAAAACATTTTTATATGTCTGATATAGTAGAAAATATAACTTGAGGTTATGTGCATTTCTTGACTCTCCTATATGTGCTATAAATCTTCAATGTCCCCCACTATGTCTCAAAAGTAGAAGCAGCCTCGAGTAAATGCCAACCTTCATTTGTTGTTGCAAATAAAATAGAGACATAGCTCAAATATATTAAGTTAAATACCAATGTAAGAGACATCACCCAGACTACAATGCCTAATAAAGAGCTTGTCATCAAAGATAAGCATGTGATGGAAGCAGCCAAAAAATTATATTGATGATCCTTCACCTTTTAAATTGCCTTACTCATACATTGCATCAGGAGTCCCGTGCAAGAACTCAACGAATTCAGACTTAGCTTTCAGATTAGTATAAGGAAGGAAGTCATCCAGAACCTTGACTTCTAATTAATCAGCACCCGCCACATTGTATCATGTATTGAAGAAATGAAATGTGCCTCTAGGGGCACACTGGATACCAGGTGCCCATTATTTTTTATCTGAACAAATATCGTTGGGTTGCATAAGATTACAGAAATCATCAATACAGGACCAAAAGGTAAATTTTGCATAAAGTAATTAAGATAAAACCTTTATTGTACTTTCCGAATCCTTTATACTCACATCTCCTGAAAGGATACTACCCAACGATGATTGAGTTGCAGTCCCATTTACATTTACAGATGTCATACCTGGAAAATATGTACAAAATAGTATTTTGAGGATGACACAGTTGGATGAAAGAGAAATATAAGATTATTTTGTTTCCTTACTGAAATTGATGAGAACTGTAAAGTTGAAATTGCAAGCGGTCTCAGCTATACAGCCACTAAATAGTGCAAAACTTCGCTATCATAACAGTAAGAAGAACAGAAGTGTGGTGAGCATGTGAAAAGCGGACGACTAATCCAGGGAGGATGTGGCTAGCGGCGGTTTACACCCACGCTCATCCATAGAAATCAGAGATGACACCAGCGGTAATCGGGGGCATGGCGTCCACTGATACTATGCAAAATCATAGAGTGCATACGTCAATGGGTCTGTTAGCTGCGTATTGTTGTCTGCATGCAGCAAACAAATAATTTAACTGAAAATGTGATTAGGCCGAAACACAATTTACGCTCTCTGAAATTTTCGAGGGAAGAAATCACTTGAGATTTGGGGACAAAAGAAATTATCAACGTAGATAAGTTAAATTAGACCTAGAAACTAAAAAATCACTCGCATCATCTCAAGAACAGGGGATGGAGAAGTGAGTGCTGCACAGGACGCACAGAGGATGATCACCTCACCTCGCCTCGGCAATGTTGTGAGAGGAGTCTGGTTGAGCCACTTGACACCAGTCCAATCGATGAAGTCGACCAGATCCACCTGTCAGCGCGGTACCGATGCGGAGGCGACGGCCGTAGTAGGGGTGGACGTGGTAGTAGAACATCGACGGTAATGGTGGGCGTACGTGCCGGGCGCCGACGTGAGGCGAGGTGGTGCGGCACGGAGACAGCGGCTTCGTTGTGAGGCGAGGCGGCAAGGCGGCTGGGAGGTAGGCCGGGGCAGCAAGGTGGTAGTGTGGGATGGCGTGGAGGCGGTGAGAGGCGGCGCCGGTGTGAGGTGCTGCGGACTTGGCGGCACGCGAAGAGGAGCCTTGGGAAGGGAGGTTGCGGCGCAGGAGGAAGGCTCCCTTCCCAGCGCTCTAATCGTGGTGATCGTGGGTGGATGACAGATATTTCGGTGGCGCCGTTTTTCTCGATCTGAGGAGAGAAAGAAGGATCGGGGAGGCACAATTCAGATGGAATCGGCCCGAAAATTAGGGAGCTGCGAGCGGAATCGAGGGCGCCGTTGTTTCCCTCGTGCGGGGTGGGAACGGCAGAGTTTTCGTTCGCCCTGGACATATTCTCTTATTTAATAGTAGTATAGATTAGTAAGTGATCAACTCGATGTGCATGCTGGCTAGCTAGTACACGGCAATAACTAGATGTGCAATAACTAGATATGCCTAGATAGACACGAATGATTTTTTATTTTTTATTTTTGAATTGTGAAGCTTCCATTTTAAAATATAAGACGTTTTGGTATGTTATAAACTAGCCTACAAAAACATCTTATATTTTAAAACAGAGAGAGTAAACGTTAGGCTGGTTGTAATGGGAGTATCATGCTGGTCATAATGGTAGTATCATAGCTAGTATCATGCATGCCAACTAGGCAATTTTGGGAGATGTCATTGAATTAAATGAAGAAAGATAGGGTTGAGTATCATATCATTATACCGTATCATAATAAATGTTATGCTACTATGTGTCATGCATGGCAATAAATAGCGTACTACATGATATTAACATATAATACTATGCGTTAGGAAGGTAGTATCATACATTAGTATCATATGCCTGATACTAGTATCATATGTATCATACATTAGTATCATATGTATCATACTAGTATCATATGTATCATATTATGTGTCATACATTAGTATCATACATTAGTATCACTAGCAAAAGAGCCTGTGCTTGCAACGGGAGAGAAAACATAACACACACTCTTAACCCAACAACCATCACCCAAGACCACAATAGGTCCATCTCCTTTATTTTTGTGAGGCATCATATTTGTGTTGCCGCTTACCCTCCTTCTAACCCTCGTCGACGATGGCCTCGGTGTTCACACAAAACAAAACAAAAAAACGTGTTTGAATATGTTTAATCCTAAGGCGTCTCTCTCTCCCTCTCTCCTCCCTCTCCCTCCCTCCCTCTCTCTCTCGCTTTCTCTCACTCGCGATGAGTAATCTGTTGTTTTCCCCTGCGACATTTTTTAGAGGTATGCATGTGTAGTTATCGATGTTTTCTTTTTCCTATATTGTTATAGTGGGGTGTTTATTTGCAATCGGGTCGCCGCCGGTATGAAAGGAAAACAGATCTTATGCTATAAATTATAAGTTTGCTCCCAAAACGATATTTTAAAAATATTTAACAGGTAAAATTAACATCATATTTAGATTCCACATATTTTTGTAATAACATTTCATATATAATATGTTAAAATCGAAGTTACGGTTTAAAAGATACGGATAATTTAGAAAATCATTTATTTGACTTAAATATATTCCAAAATAATATTTAAAAATACTTAGCAGGTGAAAATAATCTCATATTCATATTCTACATATTTTTCTAATCAAATTTCATATATAACATGTTTAAATCGGAGTTGCGATTTAAAAGATATCGATGATTTAAAAAACATTGTTCGACTTAAATATGGTCTGCGGATGAATTACCTAAAACATCAGGAGGGGGTTCAAAAAATGTAAAATAACGGTTCGGGTGTGACTTAAATCCGAACTACGGGTTGGTTTCAACAAAACACATGGACTTTTGTGTAAAATATGAAAAAACCGATTCGTTTTAACTTAAAACAGGACTGCGGGTTGAATTCTCTAAAATGGAGAGACTTTTCTGAAAAATGCCATGACGGACGAAAGAAACCCAATTTGCTTTATTATTAGGTAAAAATATGCATGATACTAGTATCATATGCATGATACTAGCTAGTATATGATACTCCCCATTACAACCAGCCTCATAGATAGTTTCATGCATGTCAACTAAGCAATTTTGATGACGTGGCATAGAATTAAATGAAGAAAGAGAGGCTTGAGTATTATATCATAATACCGTATCATATTAAATGATGTGCTACTTTATGTCATGCATGGAAATAAATGTAGTCCTATATGATACCAACACATGATACCATGCATTAGGGATGTAGTATCATACACTAATATCATACGCATGATACTAATATATGATACTCCCCATTACAACCAGCCTTAGGGATGTTGTTAATTAGCAGCTAGCTGCATCACGACACGAGAGGTCCCCACGTTCATCGGCAACAAAATTTTGACAATGTTGAGGACAATGAGGTTGACGACTCGATGAGGTTGCACGGGGTAACAGACATATAATGTGCACCTGATAACCTTTGGGGAAGGCTTTAGCTGAGCATGTCGATGCCTCAACTGGAACTTGGCTAGAAGATTAAAATGATAGCAGTGCACTAATGAGGGACACAAGGGAGAGAAAAGACAGAAGGCGACAAAGCGGAGGCATTAAAAGCATCTCTAGCAGGGAAGTGGAGTTTCTACACCCAGGAGCAAATGCTTGCTCCTGGTGTGAACAGTAAAATAAAAAAATTCAGAAAAATGTCAAAAAATTCTGAATTTTTTTGTGGCATACTAATACAAATGTTTGTTGTGCATGTAAAATTTCATCGCGAAATCACATTGGTGGAAGGTGTGGTAAAAAAACAAAATCGATGCTCTGAAAATGTTACTTACAAAAGCATTTTGAAGCTCTGATTTTGTCTTTTCGGCACGACTTCCATGAATGTGATTTCGTGATGAAAATTTTCATGCACAAGAAACACTTGTGAAAGTATGTCACAAAAAAATTCAGAATTTTTGGAATTTTTTTTCTATTTTTTTGATTTTACTGTTCACACCAGGATCATTTGCTCCTGGGTGTAGAATGGTACTTTCGCTCTAGCAGATCTTTTATAAGGCTAGCCCTTATAAGGGGTTTACGGTTCGCGTTTTCCCTTTTATAAGGGGCGAATTTGGCTGTGGCCCAACTAAAATCTTATATGAAACTGTAAAATTTGAAAGTATTTCGCGCGAGAAATGAGTAGAGATGATCATTCATACATACATATAATAGAGATGATCATTCATACATACATATAGTTCATTGATTACATACTGCGCATTGGCCTACCCTAACCCTAAACTGGCCAAAATGGGGCTCACCAGAGCCCTGCGGGTGCGGCGGCGACGCAACGGCAGTGGCGGCGATCACTCTAGTCGTTGTCGGAGGTGAGGTCGATGTACATGGAGTCTCGCGCTTCGGCTTCGCGGCCCCACGCCACCTCCTTCTCCTCGAACTCCCGCGTCTTGGCGAGGCCCTGCTCGAGTAGGACATCGTTGACCACCTCGTCCCGGTGGCGGCGCTATGCCACCACCTCCTCCTCTCGCGCACAGCGCGCGAGAATCGCCACCTTGATGGTGCCCGCCTCAGATGGGGGGATGTTGTCTTCTGGCCCGACAACACCGGCGCGCAGCCGCTCCGCCTCATGCTCCCTCTTCACCGCGCGGAGCTGAGTGAGATCCTCCGCCTCCCTCTTGGCCGGCGCAACGGCGTATGCGAGCTGCACGCACCGGAGGAGCTACCCGTGTTGCATGATGGCCGAGCCTGCCGCCGGCCGTACTCCCCCGCCTCGCTGCGGAGGAGTGATGGTGGCGGCTCAAGGCCACGGTTGGTGTACCGCCGGGCGGACCGCTTCCTTGCGACGTCGGCGGTGACCGCTCGGGGTCATCGCCACCGCGATGGCCAGAGTTCCACTTTCCGCCACACATCATGGCGGATCGGTGGGCGGGGCGGCGGATTTAGGTCACCGTTGGCGAGAAATCATAGGGGGAATGGGGAATCATGGCGGCGGTGGGATAGGGTTTCCACCCGTATCATGGCCGCGGACCCGGATATATACTGCGACGAGGGAGGGGGTCGTTTCCGGGCCACTGTAAATTTTTACGGGTCGGGCCGACTATACGGGGTCTGGTGTGGCCCAAAAACCCGTATACTCGTCGGAATTATGTGGACCGTGCGGTTTTAAGGGGTCTGCTAGATATGCCCTAACGACAGATGAAGAAGGTGGGAACTGTGATGCGGCGGGCTCCATATGAATGTCTCGCCTTATGACTTGTGGTTGCACCTTGGCGCTGTATAATTCTTTTTTCTCTTTGAATTATGCGGGTGAGTTGCATGCATTATATTCATTAAAAACGAAGATGATCAAAATGTCAAAGAAGTCATGATTCATACAACACCATAGAGGCACGTCTACGTAGAAAAATCTAGACATCATCAACCTGAAAGTATATTGACTTCCAACTGGACCTAAAGAAGTGTCTTGCTGCATTGCTGCCTTGCGTCCCTAATCCCTTCACAGGTCCATGAAGTTCTCGTGGTACACCCCCGGCACCATGTCGCCTCCTTTCACCGGATCGAACTCGCAGCGGTAGAACCTGCACGCACACCATGACAGCCGTTGTCAGCATGTAACGTTATGTATCATCTCAGAAACTTCTAAACAAAATGGATCAAGAAGTGGGAGGTAGGCTCGGGCGAGCGTGTGATACAGAATACCACATGCGTAATCCAGGTGCATTACAAGTATTTCAGCACACAGCTCATAAAACAATCTTACTGCCTCGTTTGGAGAGAACTAGATGGTTCATGGTTGATTCTCTCGGCAGTTTCCCACTTAAAGTTGACCGATCTTTTGAACAACTCCATACTAACGAAGAGTTTGTCCGCCCGGTCCATACTCTGCAACCTCCTCAGATATCAATATGGGCAGCACCACTTTGAGCCAGATGAATGCCCCCCGAGTGGCCGGCGTCGTTCATAGGCGAACTGTGCTTATTCTCTAAAGAAAACAAACGCTAGCTAACAGAAGTTAACTGAAAAACATCTGTGATAACGAGGTTAACTAACATCCTCTGCCCCACCATGGCATGAATCATGGAGCTCGGTCTAATAGACGCTTCCGCCATGTCATCTCGTCCTCAAAAGAGGTTGATGCATGGCTGCCATGTTCCGTCATGGCCGGGTGCATCTTCCGGTCAGCGGAAAGGTTCCTCCGCTGCCTATAGGTAAGAGCTCAATTTTCTGGTAAATCATGGCGGTATGTATAACATGTTTCTCTTACAGTCAATCATTTTTTTTTTGAATT
>NC_041383.1:119533924-119549359 GCF_002162155.2 Triticum dicoccoides
CTTCTTTTGTTGCCTGTAGACTTTGCAGCCTAATACAAGACAGGGTTCAAGTGAACCAGAAGTACAAGGGGGCATAAGAAGGAGAAATAAAGCAAAAACAACACATGGTGAGGGGGGACACAACACAACAGGGGGCACCACGGGCGCTCGAACTGCAGCGGCGAGCCAAGACTAAACCATGACACTGCACCGTCGACGCAATCGAAAAGCACCGGGCAACCAAGACTGCACAATGCCGCGACACCACCTGTGTCATGGGGTACATTCGAACGGTCACGCCAGACCGAGACGACGCCACGGCACCTGTGTGCCACCGGCATAGTCGAAGGGCATCACCAAGCATAGAACTCCACAGGGCACACCCAAGATATCACAAGACCGGGGGATGAAGACAACACCATCAAGATAGAAACGACGGGAAGCGTCGCCGCTGTCTTGGCCAGCAGCAGCTGGCCGACCATGGATTTCTCCCAAACCCCGGCCACATCCTCCTCCGAGGAGACGCAGAGCAACCGCCAATAGCGTCAAGCAGCGCTGGGATGGACGGCCCCAGATCCGGGCGAATCCAACCGGCAGCGACGCCGGCAGGTACCCTTGACGCCGAGAGCCACCAGTGAGGACCACTGGTGCGGCGCCCCTGCAGGTGAAGCCACGAGACAATGACAACCCACCGGGGGATCTGGGAGGTGGAGGGCTCCCAAGGCAGAGAGCCACGCCGCCACCTTCGTTTGGCGAGCCCGCAGAGGAGCACGACGACAACAGAACGAGCGGTGGCGGAGGAGGAAGGAGGAGGCGTGTGGCGGAGCACGGGACGGGGCACAGGGGCAAGGCCTCCAGATCGTACACTCCCATGGCAGGTCCAACACGGGGAAGGTCGGGGACGGAGACACCCATCAACGGCAAGGCCCGGCGCGGACATGCCCGGCCAGCCGCCAGGAGAGGAGAGCCGGCGCGAGCAGCACGGTAGAGGCACGAATCGTAGGGGGAACCACTGGTCTTGGGCGCCGCCGGAGCCAGCTCGCAGTGCAGCATGGGAGGTGGTCGATGCCGACGGTGGAGAGGGACGAGATCCAGCCGGGGGAGCATGCCGGAGCCGAGGCAGCCAAGCGGGATGGCGTCGGGTCCGAATCCGGCCACGGACAGCGCCCCCGAGCAGGAGGAGGGGCGGATCCGGAGGCTGGCATGCCAGATCCGGCACGGGAGAGGGTGGGAGAGACCGGCTCTGGGCGCCCGCCATGGCCATGTCGACGAGCTTCGATTTGGATTTGAAGGAGTGGGTGGGGGGTGGTCTGGACGGGAGGAACCTCGCCGCCGCCGTCCGCCGCTGGCTTCGCCCGGCGGCCTCCTCCGGCGACGACGAGGAGAGGGAGTGGCGGAGAAGGGCGGAGGGTAGGTGGCGGCGGCGGCCTCCGGAGTCGCCCGAGGAGAGCGACCCGGGAGGTTCACTTTTTTTCAGAGGTTATTTGCAACCATCTTACAGTCAATCATATCACTTGATTCTATAGGTATACGCGAGAGATGCTCGTATGTTTGGATTGTGACTATTCCACACTTGCCTTATTTGAGATGCTCAAATTCATAGCCACACTGGCTTGCCATAAGGAATCTTGCCACACTTTTTGTATCTATGACATGTGGGGCTTACTGATCATGAAAAAACAATCCTGGCTTAGTTGTGGCCAGAACCAAACACACACACACAACTTTGTAAAACTTGACTAAGTTGAGGTCTAACAAAATGTGGCAAGTTGTGGCTTGAAACCAAACAACCCCTTAATGATTCCTTCACTACTCATAGACTAAACTGGATCAAGATGCAAAACAGTAAAGTATAACTAGTTAATCACCTTCTCTTCATCCTCTAACTAGTACAATATTCATTCCTAAAACATTTGCCTATCTTGTATTCATCTGCAGATAACGTAGATCTTAATTAAACCGCAACAATTCAAGCGAGGCGGCGACTCACGAATTCGCGGTACTATGCATATATGATGCGTCGATCCTTCAGCTCTTTTTGTGCAAGCGTACCATGTGTTCATGTTGTAACATTATATGTACGTGCAAGCTTACATGCTTGCTCCTTGCATGATATAATGAGATATGCATGTACAATCTATGATATAACCATGAAATTTGATTGGGGTTGTGAGATAGTCAGCTCGTAACTCTTTGTTTTTCTTTTACCTTTGTTTGTTTTAGCCTTTTCCCACTTTTGCACGTTTCGTGGTCCATGATCTCTTGATCCACACTCTTTCCCCCTTGCTTTCTCCTAAATCAATAAAGCTGGCCTAAAACCGGGTTTAAAAAAATCCATGAAGTTTGATGGCCCAATCTTCAAGTTGTATATAGCCTTCCATATCATATATATGTAATTTATAATTTAGATGAATGTCACGTTCTTTCTTCAGAAATCTACACCCCCCCTCCCCCTCTAATCTCCGTATAACATGAACGTATGATTGCATGCAATATTGTGTCAATATGGTACTACTCATACTCAATCCAAAAGTTAACTTGCTAATATGTGTATGTATATATGCACCAAATTAAAATAGGAAATATATTTTACACAACATACCACCAAATATTTCTAATTTAGGGAAAACCATTTTCGGTGGGAGCAAACCAAAGTGATTACCAACATCAATGTAGGGAGATCCAGTAGTGATTACCAACAACCATATCGCTTAACTTATCCATGTGCTTGGTCTCATGGACAACCGACAAAATGTATCACCAAGAGTGTAGTACTTTTGAAAAAATAAACTTTACTACATGTTTGTCAAACTAGGGTCATCCCCCACATAGTAATGCCAACAAACCCCAATAGGTAATATCTTGTATGTATGCATGCTCTTATATATTTCTACTATTTAGTACTCCCTCTATTAAAAAGTATAAGATGTTTTGGATATTTCAATATGGACCTTATATAGTCTGAAATGAGTGAACAAATACACAAAAACATCTCTATATACATCCAATTCATAAAAGAATTATAACTATATTTGTTAATGGAGGGAGTACTATATATGATATTTGTGATTCACTTGGGTGCTCATATTTGAAGTTAAAAAATCGAAACAACTAAGCATGCATTAGCAAAATTTGGCACATAAGAGAGGAAAGAACACTGAGTTCCAAATCACCCGAAGCTTCAAAACTGCCCATTGCCACATAGTGATATGATCTCTAAGCGAGCTATCAAACTCCTAACCCACTGAGCACTTCTTTCAACTCATCAAAATCCATTCCATTCATCATCAAATGACGCCTGTTCGAAACAAGAAGAGACCGAGCGACGATAATCTCCACTTCCACCTTAGGGCCATGGTCACCCAAGAAACATGTCTCCTGACTTACATTGCAAGCTTTGGGCGTGAAGCAAATCTCACCTTGTGCGGTGATATCACTAGATTCTGAGTAGGCTTGTATGACAACATTCAGGCTTCCTTCCAGTTCTACAGAAACTACATGCCTTGATAGACGAAGGTAACCGTGTGCACCCTTAGACATAGTTCTACCACGTGAAGCAAGCATCACAACTTCCATGGATGGGGCGTGAGTACTGTAAGTGACTTTACCACCAGTGACTTTATATGTCCGCGATGGTGACAGGCAAGCCACTTGACCGCCATAATCGAAAGGCCATGGCCCCTTTTTTACACGGACACCCAATATGGTGGCCTGGACAGTTTCATGAATTTGCTCCATGCATAACTCTATTGTGCAGAAGCAGTTGCTGAAGCAAATGGTACATCCTCCGCTGTAATGACGCCTCCCGCTGATCAATGCTATATCTTGAGACAATGTTTTGCCTTTTACTTTTAGCTCAATTTCAAAGTAAACATCATCAGTAAAAACAATGGCACGAGATGGGCCAATCAAACGCAAAAAAGGATCCTGCAGGCATCACCAAACACGCCATTAGTACTAGCAATTCTAAAAGAAGAAGACATATGCTACTTCGAAGTATGGAAGAATGCCACCACACATGTGCACCCGGAAAAAGAAAATAACATATACAAAAAAGTGTAGGGAAGTATTAGTACTAGCATACGTACGTCCTGACCGAGTTTCTGCGACCTCCACCTATCGCAAGAGAAGAGGAGGTTGCGGCTGTGACCACGCAGTCTCGCACAGCGACCACGCCGTACACGGACAATGGCCATTCGAGGCCGCCTTTTATCTCCACGAGCTTGATGGTGAAGATCTGCAGAGTGGCCCCGGCGATCGCGGCATCACCTGGGTCGCATCCAGGTGTGCAGTGGGTAAAGTGCATGGGACTCACGGTCGCTGCAAACACCAATCAAATAGAAGTCCATGCGTGTTAGAGAAATCTAGCATGAATAAATCAAAGCATGCACGAATGTGTTTACTCACTCGTGTCCTCGAAGAACGCGCGGCCACTCGTTCCCCAGTTAGATTCCCAGCTTCTACAGTACGAGGCAAAGGCCATCTCCTCCTCCTCTTTGGCTATTTGCTGGGCCTGACTTGCCTCTGTCCATCTCCTTCTTCATATCATCATCACCGTCACCACCAGAGACATCAACCTTTTTGTGGTAGCTTTGGTCTTGGACCTGTTGCTGATCCATGGCTGAATCATGGTGTGGCCTCCCCGTCGGACTGGCGGCGGCACGACCTCCGCATTTCCCCTTGTTCCTACCACGACGAGACTGACCGATCTCATTCTCATGGGGCGTCCAAGAAACAGGCCGAGACTGCAGAGCAGATTGCCCTGCCATCTCTGTGGACTCACGAGGCGTCGGACGAATCATGGGCTGCTCCGGCATGCCGCGGGTTCCTCCCTGTCCACCAAACAGCTCGAGGCGCAGCGTCCTGATTTCCTCCCGGAGTGAATTAACTCGTTCCAACGTGGCCTCCAACGACTCCGACTCTGTGAGTTTTTCCTTCTCCTCCTTGAGCTGCTCGAGCAGGCGCGATAGGCTCTCAGGAGGGGCAACTCGATTATTGTTGCGGTTCTTCCTCCTTGGTTTGGAGTGATCGTTACTCCTACTCTCCATCTCGATTTGAGAGTGTTTCGTCGACTCTGGATATCACGAGGCGATCGATGGATCTGCTCGATTACGTCGGGCCTGGTGGTAGGGTTTCTCGAAAAGAGGGGTCCGGGGTGATTATCAAGTCTTATGAGGGGCTCGTCCCTTATTATTTATACTAAAATTAAGTCAGGAAGGTTTTTTCAAAAATAAAAAACAAGCGAAAACGTGGGCGCAAAGCGCGCGGCGGGGAGATAGTACTTCGCTGTTATGCACACCGTGGCGATGAACCGCATTGAAGCAGGGGACGCGCGCGACGTTTGCGCTAGCTCGACGTTTGCGAGTCGCCATCAAAACTTCCAAGTAAATCAAATCAACTTCATTACTATTCAGCTTATAATAATTAATAAGTGATCAACTCGATGTGCATGCTGGCTAGCTAGTACACGGCAATAACTAGATGTGCCTAGATAGACACGAATGATTTTTTATTTTATTTTTGAATTGTGAAGCTTCCATTTTAAAATATAAGACGTTTTGGTATGTTATAAACTAGCCTACAAAAACATCTTATATTTTAAAACAAAGAGAGTAAACGTTAGGCTGGTTGTAATGGGAGTATCATGCTGGTCATAATGGTAGTATCATAGCTAGTATCATGCATGCCAAGTAGGCAATTTTGGGAGATGTCATAGAATTAAATGAAGAAAGAGAGGGTTGAGTATCATATCATTATACCGTATCATAATAAATGTTATGCTACTATGTGTCATGCATGGCAATAAATAGCGTACTACATGATATTAACATATAATACTATGCGTTAGGAAGGTAGTATCATACATTAGTATCATATGCCTGATACTAGTATCATATGTATCATACATTAGTATCATATGTATCATACTAGTATCATATGTATCATAGTATGTGTCATACATTAGTATCATACATTAGTATCACTAGCAAAAGAGCATGTGCGTTGCAACGGGAGAGAAAACATAACACACACTCTTAACCCAACAACCATCACCCAAGACCACAATAGGTCCATCTCCTTTATTTTTGTGAGGCATCATATTTGTGTTGCCGCTTACCCTCCTTCTAACCCTCGTCGACGATGGCCTCGGTGTTCACACAAAACAAAACAAAAAAACGTGTTTGAATATGTTTAATCCTAAGTCGTCTCTCTCCCCTCTCTCCTCCCTCTCCCTCCCTCCCTCTCTCTCTCGCTTTCTCTCACTCGCGATGAGAAATCTGTTGTTTTCCCCTGCGATATTTTTCAGAGGTATGCATGTGTAGTTATCGATGTTTTCTTTTTTCTATATTGTTATAGTGGGGTGTTTATTGGCAATCGGGTCGCCGCCGGTATGAAAGGAAAGCAGATCTTATGCTATAAATTATAAGTTTGCTCCCAAAACGATATTTTAAAAATATTTAACAGGTAAAATTAACATCATATTTAGATTCCACATATTTTTGTAATAACATTTCATATATAATATGTTAAAATCGAAGTTACGGTTTAAAAGATACGGATAATTTAGAAAATCATTTATTTGACTTAAATATATTCCAAAATAATATTTAAAAATACTTAACAGGTGAAAATAATCTCATATTCATATTCTACATACTTTTCTAATCAAATTTCATATATAACATGTTCAAATCGGAGTTACGGTTTAAAAGATATCGATGATTTAAAAAAACATTGTTCGACTTAAATATGGTCTGTGGATGAATTACCTAAAACATCAGGGGAGGGTTCAAAAAAATGTAAAATAACGGTTCGGGTGTGACTTAAATCCGAACTGCGGGTTGGTTTCAACAAAACACAGAGACTTTCGTGTAAAATATGAAAAAACGATTCGTTTTAATTTAAAACAGAACTGCGGGTTGAATTCTCTAAAATAGAGAGACTTTTCTAAAAAATACCATGACGGAAGAAAGAAACCCAATTTGCTTTATTATTAGGTAAATATATGCATGATACTAGTATCATATGCATAATACTAGTATCATATGCATGATACTAGCTAGTATATGATACTCCCCATTACAACCAGCCTCATAGGTAGTTTCATGCATGTCAACTAAGCAATTTTGATGAGGTGGCATAGAATTAAATGAAGAAAGAGAGGCTTGAGTATTATATCATAAGGGCATCTCCAACAGGTTGTATGTTAGTCTTGTTGGTAAAATGTCCATGTCATCAACCAACAAGCTATCATACAACTACTCCAATAGATTGTATGTAAGCTATCCAATAGATTGTGAGGAGATAAATGTGATTGCTTTCTATTTCACCTTGTAGCTTGTGCAAAGATTGTTGGTTAATCTGCATACAACTTTGCTCTCTCTCCACATTTATTACATGCCACGTCATCAGTATGTCTTAGGTGGCAAATTAACCAACACCTATCTTACGACTGTTGGAGATGCCCTAATACCGTATCATATTAAATGATGTGCTACTTTGTGTCATGCATGGAAATAAATATAGTCCTATATGATACCAACACATGATACCATGCATTAGGGATGTAGTATCATATACTAATATCATACGCATGATACTAGTATATGATACTCCCCATTACAACCAGCCTTAGGGATGTTGCTAATTAGCGGCTAGCTGCATCACGACACGAGAGGTCCCCGCGTTCATCGGCAACAAAATTTTGACAATGATGAGGACGATGAGGTTGACGACTCGATGAGGTTGCACGGGGTAACAGACATATAATGTGCACCTGATAACCTTTGGGGAAGGCTTTAGCTGAGCATGTCGATGCCTCAACTGGAACTTGGCTAGAAGATTAAAATGATAGCAGTGCACTAATGAGGGACACAAGGGAGAGAAAAGACAGAAGGCGACAAAGCGGAGGCATTAAAAGCATCTCTAGCAGGGAAGTGGAGTTTCTACACCCAGGAGCAAATGCTTGCTCCTGGTGTGAACAGTAAAATAAAAAAAATTCAAAAAAATGTCAAAAAATTCTGAATTTTTTTGTGGCATACTAATACAAATGTTTGTTTTGCACGTAAAATTTCATCGCGAAATCACATTGGTGGAAGGTGTGGTAAAAAAAACAAAATCGATGATCTGAAAATGTTACTTACAAAAGCATTTTGAAGCTCTGATTTTGTCTTTTCGGCACGACTTCCATGAATGTGATTTCGTGATGAAATTTTTCATGCACAAGAAACACTTGTGAAAGTATGTCACAAAAAAAATTCAGAATTTTTGGAATTATTTTTCTATTTTTTTGATTTTACTGTCCACACCAGGAGCATTTGCTCCTGGGTGTAGAATGGTACTTTCCCTCTAGCAGATCTTTTATAAGGCTAGCCCTTATAAGGGGTTTACGGTTCGCGTTTTCCCTTTTATAAGGGGCGAATTTGGCTGTGGCCGAACTAAAACCTTATATGAAATTGTAAAATTTGAAAAGTATTTCGAGCGAGAAATGAATAGAGATGATCATTCATACATACATATAATAGATATGATCATTCATACATACATATAGTTCATTGATTACATACTGCGCATTGGCCTACCCTAACCCTAAACTGGCCAAAATGGGGCTCACCGGAGCCCTGCGGGTGCGGCGGCGACGCAGCGGCAGTGGCGGCGATCACTCTAGTCGTTGTCGGAGGTGAGGTCGATGTACATGAAGTCTCGTGCTTCGGCTTCGCGGCCCCACGCCACCTCCTTCTCCTCGAACTCCCGCGTCTTGGGGAGGCCCTGCTCGAGTAGGACATCGTTGACCTCCTCGTCCCGGTGGCGGCGCTACGCCACCACCTTCTCCTCTCGCGCACAGCGCGCGAGAATCGCCACCTTAATGGTGCCCGCCTCAGATGGGGGGATGTTGTCTTCTGGCCCGACAACACCGGCGCGCAGCCGCTCCGCCTCGTGCTCCCTCTTCACCGCGTGGAGCTGAGTGAGATCCTCCGCCTCCCTCTTGGCCGGCGCAACGGCGTATGCGAGCTGCACGCACCGGAGGAGCTACCCGTGTTGCATGATAGCCGAGCCTGCCGCCGGCCGTACTCCCCCGCCTCGCTGCGGAGGAGTGATGGTGGCGGCTCAAGGCCACGGTTGGTGTACCGTCGGGCGGACCGCTTCCTTGCTACGTCGGCGGTGACGCAGCGCTTCCGCTCGGGGTCATCGCCACCGCGCTGGCCAGAGTTCCACTTTCCGCCACACATCATGGCGGATCGGTGGGCGGGGCGGCGGATTTAGGTCACCGTTGGCGAGAAATCATAGGGGGAATGGGGAATCATGGCGGCGGTGGGATAGGGTTTCCACCCGTATCACGGCCGCGGACCCGGATATATACTGCGACGAGGGAGGGGGTCGTTTCCGGGCCACTGTAAATTTTTACGGGTCGGGCCGACTATACGGGGTCTGGTGTGGCCCAAAAACCCGTATACTCGTCGGAATTATGTGGACCGTGCGGTTTTAAGGGGTCTGCTAAATATGCCCTAACGACAGATGAAGAAGGTGGGAACTGTGATGCGGCGGGCTCCATATGAATGTCTCGCCTTATGACTTGTGGTTGCACCTTGGCGCTGTATAATTCTTTTTTCTCTTTGAATTATGCGGGTGAGTTGCATGCATTATATTCATTAAAAACGAAGATGATCAAAATGTCAAAGAAGTCATGATTCATACAACACCATAGAGGCACGTCTACGTAGAAAAATCTAGACATCATCAACCTGAAAGTATATTGACTTCCAACTGGACCTAAAGAAGTGTCTTGCTGCATTGCTGCCTTGCGTCCCTAATCCCTTCACAGGTCCATGAAGTTCTCGTGGTACACCCCCGGCACCATGTCGCCTCCTTTCACCGGATCGAACTCGCAGCGGTAGAACCTGCACGCACACCATGACAGCCGTTGTCAGCATGTAACGTTATGTATCATCTCAGAAACTTCTAAACAAAATGGATCAAGAAGTGGGAGGTAGGCTCGGGCGAGCGTGTGATACAGAATACCACATGCGTGTGTGTGACAATATGTTGCACATGTGACATGTGTGTCGATATAAAATTGAGAGAGTGATTTTAGCTTCTTCAACGCATCTTTTGTCCATGCAGACAATGGTAATGGTGTTGGGGTGTCTCCGGTCGAATGCAACGGAGCACTTGGTCCAGGCGTTAGGGATCCGGAACTGGACAAACGACCACTTTGAGCTGAAATACGTCGGCAGGTAGCCTGTGTGTTCATGAGGAGTGAAGTGTTACGTTAATATTTTGATTGAGTAAAAAAAATGTAGGGAGCGACGTTAATTTTACCAGTTAAAATGTAGGAATAATATTCACCCACCTTTCAAAAATGACATGCGTGACGAGATCTGGTTGGTTGTTGCGGGTGCGGGAGAAGATGGTAGTACTAGTGGTGCCGCCAGAAGGTCATTGCTGGCATGGTCTTCCTCGAGAGTGGAGCTTGTGAGGTTAAAGTCATTGATGCTAAAAACGTGCACCGTTGCCTTGTCGCTGGACACCGCTAACCATTTGGAGTCGTGGGAGAAGGCGATGCAGTGGATGTCTGCCCCTTCGGTGCCTCTTCTCAGCTACAACAAGAGTCAAGAACACCAACATGTGAACAAGATGAAGTTCCAATGTACTCACTTTATATGAAATTATAAAAGTGTTTAGATCACTAAAGTAGTGGTCCAAAGTCCAAACGCTCTTCTAAATATAAATAGATTATATGAAACGGTTATTATTTGGAACAGGAAGTCTTACTGGTTTACTTTATTTAATTACCTTGTATCTTAAAATATAGAAGTACTCCAGGAGTATAGCATAATAAAATAACTTTCCCATGCGTAGGTACAATCATGTGACACGTTTGCATATTATTAAGATCACTTATTTAGTTATATTATAGAGAATTTTGGTTGACTCGCCTTAGGGTGATTTCTCACCAAAAGCATGCTAGAACACACGACAAAGTGTGTATGTGTTGCCTTACGACCAAGCAAGTAAAATTCCTAAAATTATATCTTTGGAAAGAAAACACACTTTTTACAAAATGAGGAAATACTTATTTCTATTTGGTCATTGATCCTTTTTTAGGATAATTTTTTTTGAAGCTATCCTTTGTTTAGGATTATTACTGTTATTAATTCCGAGATTTTTTCTATATTGACCACTGAAAAAACATCTTAGTAAGAGCACATGTATGGAGTAGTGAATCTGTCTTTTCAAATCACCTTATCTAAGTTCCTTAAAAGCTTAATTTTGAAAGTCTGAGGTCAAAACTGAAGAGTAGACCAATGCAATCGTTCATGATCGAAAGAGTAGACAGCTTTGAGACATGCTGTGCATACCTCTTGCAGCTTTGTGCCGTCGGCGGTGCTGAAGATGCGCAGGAGCGTGCCTCGGGTGCCGGCGGTGGCGAGCAGCCGTCCGTCGGGGGACAGCGCGAGGCACGCCACGCCCGAGCCGTGCGCGTGCACGCTGACGCTGCTGGCCCTGCCGCGCCGGCGGACCTGCACCATTCCCGCCTCCGGCAGCGGCAGGGCGTAGACGAGCGTCGCAGGCCCATTCGGCTCCTCCATGGCGCACAGCCCCAGCGGGTTGGGCCCCGTCGTCACCTCCTTCTCCCAGTGGACGCCGTCAAACAGCGTGGCCGTCCCCTCGCCGGCGACGAGCATGTGGTCGCCCCGCAGGCGGAAGCCGCCCACGGCGCCGCACAGGCTCCTGACGGTGTTGGTCCTGGCGTCCTTGGGCTTGCACATGCCGTTCCAGAAGTCGATGACGTGTCCGTCGACGGCGCCGCTGACGGCGCTGGGCCTCCGCGTCGCGACGGCCAGCTGAGACCGCGTGAGCAGCTGGGCGGAGGTCACCTTGAACGTGCAGCCGCCGGAGCCACGCCGGCGCATGACGCGCTCGAGGGGGTGGCAGGAGAATACGTGGAAGTCGGTGGCCGTGGCCGCGACGAAGTGCGTGCCGTGCTGGTTGAAGGCGACGTGGACGAGCGGAGCGGGGACTAGGACTGTTCCGTCCGGCAGCTCGGAGGAAGACGACGTAGACGCCATGACCGACGGGCCGAACGATAGATCCATCAAATTAAGCTTGCTTTTCGCGGCTACAACTAGTTCGATTTGCTAACTGATTGATCAGCAATCACGGCGAAGTGGTATATGTTGTGATGACCGACCGAGGCTCGATCGATCGTCAACGTACGTACCCGTGGTGTATATAGATAGCCCCATGAAAACTACAGTGCTACCCCCCGTGGTGTATATAGATAGCATGCATGTTCGGAGTCGGATTACAATTCCTGAAACGTACATAAAGCTGTTGGTTCGTTGGGCTTGGCCAAACGTACAGGCACTGGACCCGCCTTGTTCATTGGGCTCGGATTTGGGCCTTTTTTTTGTTACCGCGGCGCACAGCATATCCAATATTAATCCAGGTGCATTACAAGTATTTCAGCACACAACTCATAAAACAATCTTACTGCCTCGTTTGGAGAGAACTAGATGGTTCATGGTTGATTCTCTCGGCAGTTTCCCACTTAAAGTTGACCGATCTTTTGAACAACTCCATACTAACGAAGAGTTTGTCCGCCCGGTCCATACTCTGCAACCTCCTCAGATATCAATATGGGCAGCACCACTTTGAGCCAGATGAATGCCCCCCGAGTGGCCGGCGTCGTTCATAGGCGAACTGTGCTTATTCTCTAAAGAAAACAAACGCTAGCTAACAGAAGTTAACTGAAAAACATCTGTGATAACGAGGTTAACTAACATCCTCTGCCCTACATGGCATGAATCATGGAGCTCGGTCTAATAGACGCTTCCGCCATGTCATCTCGTCCTCAAAAGAGGTTGATGCATGGCTGCCATGTTCCGTCATGGCTGAGTGCATCTTCCGGTCATCGGAAAGGTTCCTCCGCTGCTATAGGTAAGAGCTCAATTTTCTGGTAAATCATGGCGGTATGTATAACATGTTTCTCTTACCGTCAATCATATCACTTGATTCTATAGGTATACGCGAGAGATGCTCGTATGTTTGGATTGTGACTATTTTTGCCACATATTGCCACACTTGCCTTATTTGAGATGCTCAAATTCATAGCCACACTGGCTTGCCATAAGGAATCTTTTTTTTTGCAGGGTTAAAAGGATTTCATTGCTCAACTGTTGGAATATTCGTTCCTACATAGCAGAGGAATGTCTGCAGGTCCAGAGCACAACCAAACTGTAGTTCGGCCCTCCGATCGTCCGAAAACAGCAAGTGTGTGGCTAACAACGTTCTGATTCCTACTTACATGAGCAATAGAGATATCCCTTTCACCAAAGAGCCTCTTAATATCCTGAACTATCATTCTATGTGGCGATCTGTCAAGGGTAGGCGACTTGATCAACTTGATCGCATCCATGCAGTCCATCTTGATGTCTATCGGGCGAGTAGACCATTGTAGAGCAAGGCTTAATCCCTCCTGACATGCAACAGCTCAGCCTGGAGCGGTCCGGAACAATGCAAGATAGAACGACAAGCAGAGAAGATAATGTTGCCGTCATTATCACGTAAGATCATACCGGCTCCTGCTAATCCACCATCGGTATGAACGAACGACCCGTCAACATTGAGCTTCACGCGACCGGCCGGCGGGGCAGACCACTGGACTGTGGCTGCATGTTGCGTTGCTGTATTTATCATTGTAGAACTATACCCAATCGGCGGCGGCACCATCTTCCCTTTGATGATGTCAATGATTGGAAAATGATTGATGCATCGAAGAGATTCAGCATAGCTAATTAGAAATCTGCAGGAAGCTTCAATTGGAGGCGGTAGCTTATGATGTATTGTTTCATTACGTACATACCAACTCCTCCACAGCACCATCAACACATGCATGCGATCATCTTCATTTAGCTTGTATAGAAGATCAAAAAGCCACTCAGGGCCTGTATTCCTCACTGAAGCTAAATCTTGCCACACTTTTTGTATCTATGACATGTGGGGCTTACTGATCATGAAAAAAAATCCTGGCTTAGTTGTGGCAAGAACCAAACACACACACACAACTTTGTAAAACTTGACCAAGTTGAGGTCTAACAAAATGTGGCAAGTTGTGGCTTGAAACCAAACAACCCATTAATGATTCCTTCACTACTCATAGACTAAACTGGATCAAGATGCAAAACAGTAAAGTATAACTAGTTAATCACCTTCTCTTCATCCTCTAACTAGTACAATATTCATTCCTAAAACATTTGCCTATCTTGTATTCATCTGCAGATAACGTAGATCTTAATTAAACCGCAACAATTCAAGCGAGGCGGCGACTCACGAATTCGCGGTACTATGCATATATGATGCGTCGATCCTTCAGCTCTTTTTGGGCAAGCATACCATGTGTTCATGTTGTAACATTATATGTACGTGCAAGCTTACATGCTTGCTCCTTGCATGATATAATGAGATATGCATGTACAATCTATGATATAACCATGAAATTTGATTGGGGTTGTGAGATAGTCAGCTCGTAACTCTTTGTTTTTCTTTTACCTTTGTTCGTTTTAGCCTTTTCCCACTTTTGCACGTTTCGTGGTCCATGATCTCTTGATCCACACTCTTTCCCTCTTGCTTTCTCCTAAATCAATAAAGCTGGCCTAAAACCGGGTTTAAAAAAATCCATGAAGTTTGATGGCCCAATCTTCAAGTAGTATATAGCCTTCCATATCATATATATGTACTTTATAATTTAGATGAATGTCACGTTCTTTCTTCAGAAATCTACACCCCCCCTCCCCCTCTAATCTCCGTATAACATGAACGTATGATTGCATGCAATATTGTGTCAATATGGTACTACTGATACTCAATCCAAAAGTTAACTTGCTAATATGTGTATGTATATATGCACCAAATTAAAATAGGAAATATATTTTACACAACATACCACCAAATATTTCTAATTTAGGGAAAACCATTTTCAGCGGGAGCAAACCAAAGTGATTACCAACATCAATGTAGGGAGATCCAGTAGTGATTACCAACAACCATATCGCTTAACTTATCCATGTGCTTGGTCTCATCACTAGTAGAAAAAGGACCTAATATGTGAAACATTAGTACCGGTTGGCATATGAGCCGGCACTAATGCTCCCATTAGTGCCGGTTCAAATGACTTGGCGGGAGGTGACCTTTAGTACCGGTTCTTTGGGAATCTTTAGTACCGGTTCGTGCCACGAACCAGTACTAAAGATGCTGGTGCCCGGCCAGCACCTTTAGTACCGGTTCGTGGCACGAACCGGTACTAAATAGGTTGTGGCAGGCGCTATTTTTAGTCCCACCTCGCTCCCCTAACAAGAATTTGACCACCTTAAGTATGTTACTTCTCAAACCATCCCAAGCATTTGGTCTTCATTGAACTCTATGTGTAGGATCTATGGCTGCAATAGGAGTCTT
>NC_041383.1:119577817-119578890 GCF_002162155.2 Triticum dicoccoides
AGAAGAAAATACATACTATTCAGAAATAAATAGAAGAAAAAAATAAAGCAGAAAAGGAATAACTATATAAACAAATTACTCAAAAATAAATAGAAGAAAATAAATACTATTCAGAAATAAATAGAAGAAAAAAATAAAGCAGAAAAGGAATAACTATATAAAAAATTACTCAAAAATAAATAGAAGAAAATAAATAATGCAGAAAAGAAAAGAAATTATATAAAGCAAAAAAATTCACGAAGAAACTAAATACAGCAAAAAAAACTATTCAAAATAAATAGAAGAAAAAAATAAAGCAGAAAAGAAATAACTATATAAAAAAATTACTCAAAAATAAATAGAAGAAAATAAATAATGCATAAAATAATTTTTTTATATAAAAAACATGTTGGTGCGCTGCCCGGTGGGCCTGCCAGACCTTGGGTGTGCAAATACATGCCCAGTAGGGCCAGCAGGCTCACAGGGCAGCGCGCCCTAGTTAGGCCCAGAAGCCTGCTATATAGAGGAGTTCGAAAGGGTAGCCGCGACTGGGTTTATAAACCAGTGCGGCTGCCCTTCGCTCGGCGAGGTGGGACTAAACGTAGCGCACTGCGGGTGGCAGCGCACGGGCATTAGTACCGGTTGGAGGATCCAACCGGTACTAATGTGTTGCCCTTTAGTACCGGTTGGAGCCACCAACCGGTACAAAAGGCCCACGTTTCCCGCCGCTTGGGCTGGCCAAAATTGGCCTTTAGTACCGGTTGGAGCCACCAACCGGTACTAAAGGCCCATCCTATATATACTACACTTACGAAAAATCAGTTATCGTCGCCACTAGTGCGTTCCACTTCTCGCGCGTGCGAGTCTCGATCTCGACGACGCCGACGCCGTCGCACCGCTGTGCCGTCGCCCTCGCCGCCCCCGCCGCCCGTCGTCGTAGTCGCCGCGCGCCCCCGCTGCCCGTCGTCGTCGCCGCGCGCCCCCGCCGCTCGTCATCGTCGCCGCCCCCGCCGCGCCCGGTCTTGTCGCCGTCTCCGGCCGCTGCCGGCCCGTCTCGTCGCCGTCCCCGGCCGCCGCCGCCTGTCTCGTCACCG
>NC_041383.1:119579459-119597575 GCF_002162155.2 Triticum dicoccoides
AACTAGTTGAATTAATATAACTAGTTTATTTTAGTAAATGTTTAGTTGAACTAGTTGAATTAATATATATATATATAACTAGTTTATTTTTAGTAAATGCTTTGTTGAACTAGTTGAATTAATATATAAAACTAGTTTATTTTTAGTATATGCTTAGTTTGAACTAGTTGAATTAATATAACTAGTTTATTTTTAGTAAATGTTTAGTTGAACTAGTTGAATTAATATATATATATAGAACTAGTTTATTTTTAGTAAATGCTTTAAACTAATTGAATTAATATAATTAGTTTATTTTAGTAAATGCTTAGTTCAATTAATAGAAGTAGTTGAATTAATTGAATTAGTAAGTGATTAATGTTTCGCCTAATATGGACATAGGAAATATCGTCTGACGACGGAAAAAATTTCATTATATGCGAATACTGTGAAGACCAGCGCAGCCAGTGCGATAGAAATTTCCTTGTTGATGGTAGGCGATTCAGCATCAAGCTGGATGAGACTTTCGAATTCGATACAGTAAGTCACAACGACAAGTCTGTTTTCATAATTAAGCATGACTTATATATGCTTCATTTGCCTGACTTATAATTTTTAATTTTCACTATTCTACTAGCGCATCCCGTGCCATGCAAGAATTTTTGTCTTGGATAAGATAGGTTTCAAAGATATGTAAACTATGGAGGTAAAGAGAGCTTACCTGAAAACTGAGCATGATGGTTATACTTTCAACGTCAAAGTATACAATACACACAAGTACACCTATTTTGAATGCAAAACTTGGCAAGCACTATGCAAGGCTTATACATTTGAGCCTGGTATGTTTATCACCTTTGATATTCGTCCGGAAGATGATATTGAAGGTAATAGAGACATATGGGTCGATGTGCAGACGCCTCCAGTTCTACCATTATGTGAGTTCTTCTCAACTATATTTTTGTCTTTGATATTGCTTATTCAAAAATAACTGACAACTAATTTCTATTGACAGCTTATCTCCATTCAACCAAACATGTCCGGCGCTTGGTAGACAGGACCTACTACTGTCCCGGAGCTGAACTAAACTACGAGGAGATAAGTCATTATGTTTCATGGCTTGAGGATCTTCATACTGTCAAGACAAATTTTCTTCCTGCACTTAGAAATGTTAGTACTCAAAACGTGCGACCAATAGTGATGATATTGAACTATGGTCACATCTATTTAGGAATGATGATAAGATATTTACTATTTGTCCTCGTCCTCGGTGCATATTTTGCATACATATTTTTTTGCTAAACTTTCATTGCTAAGTATATATATTAATTAAGTACTATACAATGTTCTTCAACAGGGACTCCCAATGACAGTTGTGCCTCAGGGGATCGAGACTAAAGGTCAGATGTCAATTGTTAGCTTACGGCCAAGATATCCTGCATTGCACATGAATGCATTCGGGATTTCTAGAAGCGATGAATGCTTAATAGTGAAAGATTGGAGGAAAATTGTTAATGATCGCAGAGAAGTACTAGGGGGCAGCAATGAGAAGCGCATCCCACGATTAGGAGACAGGTTCATCAGCATGCTCCAGTATGATCAATCAGGAGAGCTATACATGTTCTATGCTATTTACCAGAGAGAGTAACTAGCCGGAGTGATTTAGCTAGTTCTTCATGCTGCTCTTAATTAGTACTTGTCACATGTCCGTGTTCTTCGTTCTGAACTTAAGTGATTTGCTTTCGTGGTGTTATATATGAATGCTTATAATATCATGACAATCATGTTGAACTCGATCGATAATATTTTTGCTTCTGGTACAAGTGAATATTTCTTCTTTAAGCTAGTAGTGCTGGTGGTGATTAGATACCTAGTTAATTATTATATCATTTAAGGAAAGAAACCGCAGATTAGTTTCAGCTGGATGAATCCTACCTAAGTGATCAAGTATATGCCATATCCGTATATATTATAGTTGATCAAGTATAATATGAATATGGCATATACTCTAGCTAGCTAGCTATAGAGATATCCAATAATGCATCCAGTCGAAACTAATCCGCGGTACTTTCACCTAATGATTTAACAACTCATTATAATGTAAAACAATCACTAAATTAAATTGAAAACACAAAATTAAAGAAAAATAAAAAAAACCCAAACATTTAGTACCGGTTGGTGTTACCAACCGATACTAATGCCCTCCACTCAAACGGGCCTGGCTCGTGCCACGTGGTGGCACTTTAGCGCCGGTTCGTGACGAACCGGTACTAAAGGGAGGGGACCTTTAGTCCCCACTCTTTAGTGCACTAAAGCCCGTTACGAACCGGCACTAAAGGTCGGTTCTGCACTAGTGCATGGACAATCGACAAAATGTATCACCAAGAGTGTAGTACTTTTGAAAAAATAAACTTTACTACATGTTTGTCAAACTAGGGTCATCCCCCACATAGTAATGCCAACAAACCCCAATAGGTAATATCTTGTATGTATGCATGCTCTTATATATTTCTACTATTTAGTACTTCCTCTATTAAAAAATATAAGATGTTTTGGATATTTCAATATGTACCTTATATAGTCTGAAATGAGTGAACAAATACACAAAACATCTCTATATACATCCAATTCATAAAAGAATTATAACTATATTTGTTAATGGAGGGAGTACTATATATGATATTTGTGATTCACTTGGGTGCTCATATTTGAAGTTAAAAAATCGAAACAACTAAGCATGCATTAGCAAAATTTGGCACATAAGAGAGGAAAGAACACTGAGTTCCAAATCACCCGAAGCTTCAAAACTGCCCATTGCCACATAGTGATATGATCTCTAAGCGAGCTATCAAACTCCTAACCCACTGAGCACTTCTTTCAACTCATCAAAATCCATTCCATTCATCATCAAATGACGCATGTTCGAAACAAGAAGAGACCAAGCGACGGTAATCTCCACTTCCACCTTAGGGCCACGGTCACCCAAGAAACATGTCTCCTGACTTACATTGCAAGCTTTGGGCGTGAAGCAAATCTCACCTTGTGCGGTGATATCACCAGATTCTGAGTAGGCTTGTATGACAACATTCAGGCTTCCTTCCAGTTCTACAGAAACTACATGCCTTGATAGACGAAGGTAACCGTGTGCACCCTTAGGCATAGTTCTACCACGTGAAGCAAGCATCACAACTTCCATGGATGGGGCGTGAGTACTGTAAGTGACTTTACCACCAGTGACTTTATATGTCCGCGATGGTGACAGGCAAGCCACTTGACCGCCATAATCGAAAGGCCATGAGCCGTTTTTGACACGGACACCCAATATGGTGGCCTAGACAGTTTCATGAATTCGCTCCATGCATAACTCTATTGTGCAGAAGCAGTTGCTGAAGCAAATGGTACATCCTCCGCTGTAATGACGCCTCCCGCTGATCAATGCTATATCTTGAGACAATGTTTTGCCTTTTACTTTTAGCTCAATTTCAAAGTAAACATCATTAGTAAAAACAATGGCACGAGATGGGCCAATCAAACGCAAAAAAGGATCCTGCAGGCATCACCAAACACGCCATTAGTACCAGCAATTCTAAAAGAAGAAGACATATGCTACTTCGAAGTATGGAAGAATGCCACCACACATGTGCACCCGGAAAAAGAAAATAACATATACAAAAAAGTGTAGGGAAGTATTAGTACTAGCATACGTATGTCTTGACCGAGTTTCTGCGACCTCCACCTATCGCAAGAGAAGAGGAGGTTGCGGCTGTGATCCACGCAGTCTCGCGCAGTGACCACGCCGTACACGGACAATGGCCATTTGAGGCCGCCTTTTATCTCCACGAGCTTGATGGTGAAGATCTGCAGAGTGGCCCCGGCGATCGCGGCATCACCTGGGTCGCATCCAGGTGTGCAGTGGGTAAAGTGCATGGGACTCACGGTCGCTGCAAACACCAACCAAATAGAAGTCCATGCGTGTTATAGAAATCTAACATGAATGGATGAAAGCATAGGCATGAACAAATGTGTTTGCTTGCCCAGTGGATAAGTACTCGCTCGTGTCTTCGAAAAAGCTGCGGCCACTCGCTCCCCAGTTAGATTCCCAGCTTCTATGGTACGAGGCAAAGGCCATCTCCTCCTCCTCTCTGGCTATTTGCTGGGCCGATTTGCCTCTGTCCATCTCCTTCTTCATGTCATCATCACCGTCACCACCAGAGACATCAACGTTTTTGTGGTGGCGTTGGTCTTGGACCCGCTGCTGATCCATGGCTGAATCATGTTGGGGCCTCGCCGGCGTAGCGGCGGCACCGGCACGACCTCCGCGTTTCCCCTTCTTGCTGCCACGACGAGACTGACCGATCTCGTTCTCATGGTCATGGGGCGTGCAAGAAACAAGCTGAGACTGCCGAGCAGATTGCCCTGCCATCGATGAGGACTCACGAGGCGATGGCGGCTGCTCCGGCATGCCGCGGGTTCCTCCCTGACCACCAAACAGCTTGAGGCGCAGCGTCCTGATTTCCTCCCGAAGTGAATTAACTCGTTCCGACGTGGCCTCCAACGACTCCGACTCTCTGAGTTTTTCCTTCTCCACCTTGAGCTGCTCGATCAGGCGCCATAGGCTCTCAGGAGGAGCAACTCGATTATTGTTGCGGTTCTTCCTCCTTGGATTGGACTGATGGCTACTCTCCATCTCGATCTGAGGGTGTTTCTCGGAGACTCTGGATATCACGAGGCGATCGATGGATCTGCTCGATTACGGCGGGCCTGATGGCTGTGGTAGGGTTTCTCGAAAAGAGGGGCCCTGGGTGATTATTAATTCTTATGAGGGGCTCGCCCCTTATTATTTAGGAAGTACCTAGGACTCATCTAGATGGGATATAATTTGGTCACATTCACTTTAAAAACAAGAATAGATACAATCCATGTCAGCACACATGCATCTTATAGCATCACATCCAATGGCTATAAAAGGTAAATGAGACCAAATTATATCTCATTTAGATAAGTTCTAGCAAAACTGAATATAAAAACGTTTTTAACACTAATGTAACTTTTTTTTTGTTTATTCTCTGTTGTTTCAAAAAGAGAAGCAACTTATTGTCGATGGGTGGCTCGGAATTCAGAAGTTGCCAAGCACTATGAATTCTGTGGGCATAATAATCTTACAGCTCTCGAGTACACCGTATGCAACCAGCCCGGAAGTTTCCCATCTGAATTTTCACATAGTTTTGGAATTTTGGGCCCACACCTCCTCCTCCTCCTATACATACGCTACCCGCTCAAGGTGCTGCATACCTCTCAGCTTCATGCAAAGCCACACCAGCACCTGCTAATCAAGCACTCCTTACAAGTTGCAACCATCTATCTAGCTTAGAACAACCTAGAGTGAGTGAGCTCCAGCCTCCAGCTAAGCAGCTAGCATGGCGTACAGGATGCTGGAGGTGACCCTCCAGTCGGCCAGGAACCTCAAGAACGTCAACCTCATGTCGCGCCTCGAGGTGTACGCCGTGGCCACCATCTCCGGCGACCCCATGACGCGCCAGTGCACCCCGCCGGACCCCTACGGCGGCCGCCACCCCACCTGGAACACCACGCTCCGCTTCACCGTCCCGCCCACCGCCGCCGCCGGCGCCAGCGGCTGCCTCCACGTCCTCCTCCGCACCGAGCGCTCCCTCGGCGACCGCGACGTCGGCGAGGTCGTCGTCCCGCTCACCGACATCCTCGGCCTCGGCGGCTCCTTCCGCGACCCGCGCGACCTCGGCCCCCGCCCCCCGCAGTTCGCCGTCTACCACGTCCGCAGGGTGCACCGCCCCGCCGACACCTACGGCGTGCTCTACCTCTCCTACCGCCTCGGCGGCGTCGTCCTGCCGCAGCCCCCTCACCCTCATCCTCATGCGCCGCACCCGCACCACGTCCACGCCGCTGCCGCTCACGAGGAAGAGCACCACGTCGTCGCGTACCCGGTGGCGGCGCGGCCGTCGTTCCAACATCACCAGCCGTACGCCTACATGCCGGCCCCGGCGCTCATGCCGCCGCCGCCGCAGCACTCCGCGCAAGCTTCTTCCGGTTCCGGTGGGCACATGTCGTCCTCGCCGCCGTCTCCACGGGCTTATGGTGGTGGTGGGCATATGGCCCTAGCTCCGCCGCTTTCAAAGGCTTACGGTTACGGGCACCTGTCGATGCCGCCGCTCCAAGCCTCTGGGCACACGGCCGCGCCGCTCCAAGCCTCTGGTCACATGGCCACGCCGCCGGCGCCTCAAAAAGCAGCTGCCGGATACGCAGCCGGCTCGACATGGACGAGGAATAACGGCAGCGCGGACTTGGGCATCGGCGGCGGGATGATGGCCGGCGACATGATGTCGGACGCCGCGGCGTACAACGCCGGGTACAGGGCCGGGATGGCCCGCGAGTGGAGCGGGGTCCGCGGGGCGGTGTACTAGCTAGCCAGCACGCACATCGAGTTGATCACTTATTAATTGTTATAAGCTGAATAGTAATAAAGTTGATTTGATTTACTTGGAAGTTTTGATCGCGACTCGCAAACGTCGAGCTAGCGCAAACGTCGAAGTACTATCTCCCCGCCGCGCGCTTTGCGCCCACGTTTCCACTTGTTTTTTATTTTTCAAAAAACCTTCCTGACTTAATTTTAGTATAAATAATACAGTTTTGCTAGAACTCATCTAAATGAGATATAATTTGGTCTCATTTACCTTTTATAATCATTGGATGTGATGCTATAAGATGCGTGTGTGCTGACATGGATTGTATTTGTTTTTGTTTTTAAAGTGAATGAGACCAAATTATATCCCATCTAGATGAGTCCTAGGTACTCCCTTTTATATTACTCCCTCCGTCCGAAAATACTTGTCATCAAAATGAATAAAAGAGAATGTATCTAGATGTATTTTAGTTCTAGATATATCCCTTTTTGTCTATTTTGATGACAAGTATTTTTGGACGGAGGAAGTATATGGGACGGAGGGAGTACTAAACTGCTTCAAAGTTCAGAGAGATGATCATCTCTTGTTTGCATGCATGGGTTAAGCTGTGGATAACTGGATATACATGATCTAACTATGCATCTCCAAAGGAGTGTGCATGTCAGTTAAAGTTCTACTACATCTTCGAGTTATCAACTCTACGAGCATAAACGTACATCCAAGACGAAAACGACCGAGGGCTGCGTGCACACATGTCCATATAGTAGTACTACGTTGGGTAGTGCCACTGAGCTGCTTGGATAAGGTGGAATAGAAATTGCACGCGGACGTGGTGATCACCTTCGACATTCGCATAGCGGCATCCGTTCCTGTCCGGGAAAGGAGCCCGCGGTTAAATGGAGTACTACTACTACTTCACTTGACCAACTTTGACCGATATGGATATTCGTGACCTCCATGCTCTCGGCTCCTTGGCCAACTGGACTACGGCCAGGAGCGTGAAGCTCATCTCAATCTCAGTGACAGTGAGCAAGATGCTTGCAGTGCATAATTGGCAGCCGCTGGTCTGGTCAGCTGATGGGTTCAATAGGGTTAGACGATGGCATATACTTTGCAGTGCAAAATTACCTAGCTTTAGTGCATTATCCATCCGCCTAGACACACTTTGCTTTGTGTGCTAAGTACTCGATCCTTCTGTCTTAAAATAAGTGTCGTTGAGCTAAGTAAAGAAGTCTTTTTTGTCTCTATGTTAAGAGTTCATACGAGTTCTTTTGTCATCTACAGTACAAAATTTTGTTAGTGCTATATTTGTATTATTTTGTATACAAGTGTTTCCTTAGTTTACTACTATTTGAATATGTTTTTCATATTACACATAGAAGTAGCGGGGTGGTCTTTAAACTGTGTACTAGCTCTTTTTGCGCAGTTGCATTTATTACCTGTTCAATTGCACCTTTGTACTACTATTTGTGTAATTACACCTTTTTGGCACAACTGCACAACCTTTTGTGCAATAACACTCTTGCAATTTATGTGTGCCGTTGTACTTTTTATTTGCATGTTGGCGCTAATTTTGGGAGGTACAACTTCATTTTACCACAATTTGAGCCGATCGTTGCCTAGGTGGTCGCCATTTTTTTTCCAGATGGAATTGGCAAACAATTGTTTTGGGCCGAACCAAGCGTGATTTCTAGCCCGGAACAAAAAACAGAATTAAAATCACATGGATAATGGCCTATGGAACGGCAATCAAGCGGGCCGCAAGTGATGATTAGATTCCTTCAGGACAAAAAATGTGTAAAAGTTAGATGGGAATATGTGATTCTACATATATAGTTGTATATACTATGGTAATGTGTTTGGGAGCTTGAATATTGCTTCAATGGCACTTCTGGGTTCTTAGCCATCCGGTGGAGAATAGAAGCTACAAGAAGGGAATAATATTAGAACTATAACAGTTGTTCTTTTGTGTTTGTCTCTATAACATCAAGTACACAATGCAGTGCGAAAACAACGCGAGGATCGCCACGGATGCATATTTACAATTCCCTGATGGGGAAGCAGCTTGTGGTTAAGCAGTATATTAATCCAAGTAAGTCTGGTACTGGTAGGCCAAGATTTGTTGGCATCAGATGCTCAGCAACTTGGGCAAGGCATTGTTCTCGGTAGTCCTAGAGACTAGATTCATAACATCAATCATGACCAGCATAAAGCTCCCTCTTTTCTATTCTTGTGATCGATTCCGATATCTTGGTCCGGCTTCGCTTAGCGGTTTATTCATGCTTTTATGTTGCTGAAAGATGCGATGTTCGGATATGTATACCAATTCTTTCAGCCAAACTTTGCCGCTCAACCTTCGAATGTGCTGCAGGCATTTCAGGACCGCAGTACTGCAAAGACAAGACCATGGTGCTGTTTGTTTATACTCTAGTATAATTTAGAGCTTTCTTCTTTGGAAATATCTTGTGGGATCGATTCGTTCCTAATTGTTAATAACTTGCAAGATATTTTCGTCTTCTTAAGTGTACTTTGCATAGTTAATTGTACACATATTATGGAGAGAATTTTTGGTTTGTCCTCACACTTTAGTTCAGTTCTCGGTATTTTCTGATGTGTTTGTCTTGCCTGTTGCTCATAGATTGGTAGAACCTGTGTTATAGGTACAGGTTTACTAATTTACTGCGGCGCACGCGCGGTAAACCACGAATCGATTCTTCCATCTCGGTGCTGTTTTCGTTTTTTGACTGAATAATTACCGGCGACTGGATAGTCTGGACGTCGGTTAAAAGTGATTCGATATCCTGGGTTCGGCTGTCAGGATCGCCCTGCCTTGCGTGTGATCGAGACGCACGGAACATTAGATGCTCCATGTGTACAGCTGCAGGTGCTCGCGCAAATTATTGTCGCGGTAATTCTGTCCTCCCCTCTTCCGTGTTCTTTTCAGGATCTTGTATAGAGTGCTCTGTTGAATTTTTCTTCTATATGGGTAGTAAATTCTTGTTGCATTTTGCCCTGCACCCTGCTGCAACTGAAGTGCATGAGGAAGATTGCTCATCATGCTTGTCAAGGGGTGTGTGGCTACGTAGATTGTTCTTGTGTTGCGCCGATTGCTGAAATTTGTTGCAACGGTAGATCTTAGAGGACCTTCAGATTAATATGGGTCATACATCTGTGTAGATCCGGTGGCAGGGAGTAACATTTTCTTTTCGATACTAGGGTGGCTATTAATCCGTGGGGCCAACTATATGGCAAGCACTCGAATTTATTTTTGGTATCGGTCAATTTTTCCACCTGTTAGATTTCAATTTCAGTAAGAACTGTCAAATTTAGGTTTCGGTTTGCTCACAAACATCATTTCACTGACATTTTACTCAAACCCAACACCATTCAGAGATGATAAACACATGACCCAAGTTGTTGATTCACAAGCTATTAAATAATGAATTTGACATATTGGGCCCACCGACAACAGTAAGACTGGCATGGTAGGTGGCTCGAATCCGAACCTGCCAATTTCTCTTGCTTCTGCTTCCCACATATCTCTCTACTTCTGATTTCAGTGCAGTCGTACGGCAAAACCGCGAATCGATTCCTCTATCTCAGTGTTGTTTTAAACTTTTTAGTGGATAACTATCAGTGGCTGGATAGTCTGGACGGTGGTTAAAAGTGGTTCAATATCTTGGGTTCGGCTCTCACCCTCACTCTGCCTTGCGCGTGATCTGAGATGCATGAAACTGAAGATGCTCGATGTGTACAGCTACAGGTGCTCGAGCAAATTATTGTCACAGTAAATTCTATCTTCCTCTCTCGTGCGTTCGTTTCCAGATTTTTTTTCACTATTCTATTCGGAATTTTGTACAGGGTGGTCTTTCGATTTTTCTTTCTTTCACATGGGTAGTAAACTATTGTTGCCTCTTGCTAAATTGTTGCAACCGGAGTGCACGTCGAAGATTGCTCATCATGCTTGTGACGTACGTGGTGTGTGTTGCCACGTGGATGTTCTTTTGTTGCGCCGATTGATGAAATTGGTTGCGCCAGTAAATTGAAGAGGCCCATTAGATTAATATGAGCCAGCCCTTCATGAACACCCGATGGTGGAGAGTAATCTTTTCTTTTCAAAAGAATGGCAGAGATTATATGGTAGGGCCCCGTCACCTGTTGGATTTCAATCCACCAATACCCTGCCCCTCCCCCCCCCCCTTCTTCTTCTTCTTCTTCTTCTTCTTCTTCTTCTTCTTCTCCTCTATATTGAATTCCAGCACCCTGACCTCATGTACCATCGGTCGGCGGCTCTGCTGCCACCACCTACAACTGGCGGTGCTTCCCTGCACGCCTCGGCATTGCTTGCGCCATGTTTCCCCACCTGGCATCCCCGTACCCTTGCTATTCTCCAGCATTAGCAGGCCACCCTGACGGTGTCCTGGACTAGGGGGTACTCACCACCTCGTCTTCCGATCAGTTAGATTTGGCCGAGGACCCCCATGGCCGAATACTCATGGGCCAGTTCGGACAGTTGACGCATACAAGGAAGATTCCACAAGACTTGGTGATCAAGACAAGGACTCCTCCCCCACCGGCGTATTCGGCTAGGACTCTTGTTATCCTAGGCCTCTGATACATTATATAAACCGAGGTCAGGCTAGTCGATAGAGGATTATGACATTACTCATCATACCTCGAGGGTTTAGACCACAACATATGATCTCGGGGTAGACCAACTCTTGTAACCCCTATACTCATTATAGTCAATCAAGCAGCATGTAGGGTATTATCTTATCAAGAGAGCCCGAAGCTGAGTAAAATCCCGTGTTCATGTTACCATCGATCCTAAGACACACAGTTTGAGACCCCTACCTAAGATTCGCCGGTTTTGACACCGATATTGGTGCTTTAATTGAGAGTTCCGATGTGTGATCGGCGAAAGGATCAATGGCTCGACTGCAGATCAACTGCAACATCGGTTTCTTCGTCACCAGCTCGACTGGTCACCTTGGCTTGACCGAGGACTGCGCCCTACCTCCGATAGTCATGTTCGAATGAGGGCCTTCATCAACATCAACTCCGATCTCTATCAAGATCATGGAGGAGTCATCCGTGGAGCTCGGGGACTCAACATCAACATTGCCCTCGGGCGACCGTCCTGTTTTTCTGGACAGCAAACTCGTATCCGCCGCCACCGCCTCCTCGAGTGTCACCTAAACGATTGCTTCGGTGGAATTATGCGGAATTAAGTCTACAACAACCCTGCAAAATTTTTGTCGAGTTCTGATGGAGGAATCTCCGGCAATCTCCGATATACCGGAGCCCTGTTGAATCTGGACGAGAATCCGGACGAGTTTGGAGCGGGGTGTCCAGCATCTAGCTCGGACGTCCTTTGGAAGATCCAACCGTTGATCGGCTACGGAATTCCCATATCTACCACCTGCCAAAAATTCAGCTCGATCCAACCGTCCAAACTCCGGAAACCTTCCTATTAGTGCATCACTTTTCAGATCTGTTTTCTGCGCGAGAACGAACCCGACCCGAATTCATCTTCTTTATGAACAGGATCTCAGACATCCTTTTTGAAGGAAGTTTTGGTATGGGGCATTGTATTTTATTCTCAAACACATCCCATTAATATTAAAAGTATTTTTACAATACGAACCTCACCGTCGCGCCGGTGTTAAACCAGCCCGACAACATCACTCCACGGCGGCCGACCTGCGTTAGACACGTCGTCGCTTTGTTGAGTCGAGCTCAATTTCTTCGGATCATCATCTCGGCCAGCCGAACAATAGTTCGGCATCGCGAAGGATAAATCGTCACCAACGTCGCCGCCCCATGGATTACACGGAGCAGGCACACCGGCATCACCGCGCGGTCACTTCATCAAGCCAGCATTGACCGCGTCACAAGTTACGACATGCGTCGGCATGGCCGCACTGTTGCTTCTTCAAGCCGATGTCCATCACGCTGAACTACTTCAACACACTAGTAGAAAAGGGGGCAATGGCCCAGGCCAGTTCAGCCCATTAGTCCCGGTTCAATCCAGAACCGGGACCAATGGAGCTATTTGCCCCGGTTCGTGAGCCCAGGGGGCCGGCCGGGCCATGTGGGCCATTGGTCCTGGTTCGTCCGGACCTTTTGGTCCCGGTTGGTGGGACGAACCGGGACCAATGGGCCTGGCTCCTGGCCCACCACTATTGGTCCCGGTTGGTGGCATGAACCGGGGCCAATGGCTACCCGTTAGTCCCGGTTCATGCCACGAACCGGGACCAATAGTGCTTCCTATATATACCCCCTCGCTGGCGAGCAGAGCACTCCAGTGCTCTGTTTTTCTCTTGCCGGTGAGGGGGGGCTTTGTGGTGCTCTAGCTCACCTCCATAGCACATAAGGTGTTCGATGAAATGCCCGAGCCACACTACTTAAGCTTTCTTCTCTCCAAGCTCGACCTCCAACCTCTATTTTCCTCAATATTTGTCTAGGTTTAGCGGTCCATCACGCCCCGTCCCCGTCTTCACCGCCGTCGATCACCCGCGCCGATCTCATCGCCAGCACCACCGTGGTGAGCCTCTTGTTCTTATCTTCTTTCTGAAAGGAAAAATATTCTTACTTGTATTATTTTCTTACTTTTATTATTGCATCTTATATAGTGCGATGGTTTTGGTATCCGCCCCCGTCAGCCCTCGTCCTGTCTATGGTTCGGATGTGGTATATATTATCTTTTCATAACTATTGGTTCATTTATTGTTTATGAAAATTATGCCGACCAACGCGACATAGATTTTATTTATCTAGGAGGTTGTTGAACCGGAAATTCCAACCGACCCTATTGTCGAGAGGTTAAATTTAGTTGAAGAAGAAAACAATTTCTTGAAGGAAAAAATAAAAAAACTTGAGGAGGAGAAGATGATATTGGAGTTGCATGTTGCGGATGTCGTCGATGATCACAAGATCAAGATGGATGCAATGCGCTTGAAGATGAGAAAGATTAGAAAATATGCCATTCATACCGAGGCTTGGTATCATTACGCCGTTGGATCAGTTGTTACCTTGGTTGCGATTATGATCGCATTTGTTTTCGCATTGAAATGTTTTACATAGTTTCAATGTATGGTTTAATTAATTTAGATGCTCTGCAGAGCTTTATGTTGTTAGATGAGAACTATGTATGTACTTTGGTTTTTATGTGATGATGAACTTCTATTAATTTGGTCACTTAATTATCTATTCATGATGTTCTGTAATGATTTTTGACACACTTAATTATATATAATGCACGCAGATGAACCGGCAATGGATGTACGGTGACAGACACACCTCCGAGTACATTAAGGGCGTGCATGATTTTCTTGAAGTGGCTGAGGCAAACAAGCAGAATGGTTTTATGTGTTGTCCATGCCCTATATGTGGGAATACGACGTCTTACTCTGACCGGAAAATCCTTCACACCCACCTGCTTTACAAGGGTTTCATGCCACACTATAATGTTTGGACGAGGTACGGAGAAATAGGGGTGATGATGGAAGACGACGAGGAAGAAGAGTACGATGACAACTATGTGCCCCCTGAATACGGTGATGCTACTGAACATCAAGATGCACCAGACGATGTGCACGATGGTGCTGCAACGGGCGAAGCTGCTGAAGATCAAGAGGAACCAGGCGATGTGCCCGATGATGATGATCTCCGCCGGGTCATTGTCGATGCAAGGACACAATGCGAAAGTCAAAAGGAGAAGCTGAAGTTCGATCGCATGTTAGAGGATCACAAAAAGGGGTTGTACCCCAATTGCGAAGATGGCAACACAAAGCTCGGTACCGTGCTCGAATTGCTGCAGTGGAAGACAGAGAATGTTGTGCCAGATAAAGGATTTGAGAAGCTACTGAAAATAATGAAGAATAAGCTTCCAAAGGATAACGAATTGCCCGACAGTACATACGCAGCAAAGAAGGTCGTATGCCCTCTAGGATTGGAGGTGGAGAAGATACATGCATGCCCTAATGACTGCAGCCTCTACCGCGGTGCCTACAAGGATCTGAACGCATGCCCGGTATGCGGTGCATTGCGGTATAAGATCAGATGAGATGACCCTGGTGATGTTGATGGAGAGCCTCCCAGGAAGAGGGTTCCTGCGAAGGTGATGTGGTATGCTCCTATAATACCACGGTTGAAACGTCTGTTCAGAAATGGAGAGCATGCCAAGTTGATGTGATGGCACAGTGAGGACTGTAAGAAAGACGGGAAGTTGAGAGCACCCGCTGACGGGTCGCAGTGGAGAAAAATTGAGAGAAAGTACCGGGATGAGTTTGCAAAGGACCCAAGGAACGTATGGTTTGCTTTAAGCGCGGATGGCATTAATCCTTTCGGGGAGCAGAGCAGCAATCACAGCACCTGGCCCGTGACTCTATGTATGTATAACCTTCCTCCTTGGATGTTCATGAAGCGGAAGTTCATTATGATGCCAGTTCTCATCCAAGGCCCTAAGCAACCCGGCAACGACATTGATGTGTACCTAAGGCCATTAGTTGAAGAACTTTTATAGCTGTGGAATGGAAACGGTGTACGTATGTGGGATGAGCACAAAAAGGAGGAATTTGACCTAAAGGTGTTGCTGTTCGTGACCATCAACGATTGGCCCGCTCTTAGTATCCTTTCAGGACAGACAAACAAGGGATACCACGCATGCACGCACTGTTTACTTGACACCGATAGTATATACCTGGGAAGCTGCAGGAAGAATGTGTACCTGGGCCATCGTCGATTTCTTCCGACCAACCATCAATGTCGAAAGAAAGGCAAGCATTTCAAAGGCGAGGCAGATCACCGGAAGAAGCCCGCCATGCGTACCGGTGATCACGTACTTGCTATGGTCAATGATTTACACGTAATCTTTGGAAAGGGTCCCAGCGGACTAGCTGTTCCGAATGACGCTGAGAATCACGCACCCATGTGGAAGAAGAAATCTATATTTCGGGACCTACCCTACTGGAAAGACCTAGAGGTCCGCTCTTCGATCGACGTGATGCACGTGACGAAGAACCTTTGCGTGAACCTGCTAGGCTTCTTGGGCGTGTATGGGAAGACAAAAGATACACCTGAGGCACGAGAGGACCTGCAACGCTTGCACGAAAAAGAGGGCATGCCTCCGAAGCAGTATGAAGGTCCTGCCAGCTACGCTCTTACGAAAGAAGAGAAAGAAATATTCTTTCAATGCCTGCTCAGTATGAAGGTCCCGACTGGCTTCTCGTCGAATATAAAGGGAATAATAAATATGCCAGAGAAAAAGTTCCAGAACCTAAAGTCTCATGACTGCCACGTGATTATGACGCAACTGCTTCCGGTTGCATTGAGGGGGCTTCTACCGGAAAACGTCCGATTAGCCATTGTGAAGCTATGTGCATTCCTCAATGCAATATCTCAGAAGGTGATCGATCCAGAAATCGTACCAACGCTAAGGAGTGATGTGGCGCAATGTCTTGTCAGTTTTGAGCTGGTGTTCCCACCATCCTTCTTCAATATCATGACGCACGTCCTAGTTCATCTAGTCGACAAGATTGTCGTTCTGGGGCCCGTATTTCTACACAATATGTACCCCTTTGAGAGGTTCATGGGAGTCCTAAAGAAATATGTTCGTAATCGCGCTAGTTCAGAAGGAAGCATCTCCATGGGCCATCAAACAGAGGATGTCATCGGGTTTTGTGTTGACTTCATTCCTGGCCTTAAGAAGATAGGTCTCCCTAAATCGCGGTATGAGGGGAGACTGACTGGAAAAGGCACGCTTGGAAGGGACTCAATAATATGCAGGGACGGATATTCTTGGTCTCAAGCACACTACACAGTTCTACAGAACTCTACCTTGGTGACCCCGTATGTCGATGAACACACGAACAGTCTGCGCTTCAAACACCCAGAGCAGTGCGACGACTGGATTACATGTGAGCACGTCAGGACTTTCAGCAGTTGGTTGGAAACACGTCTCAGAGGTGACAGCACTGTTTGTGATGAGCTGTACTTGTTGTCCAGGGGACCATCTTCGACTGTAATGATTTGGAAAGGATACGAGATAAATGGGAATACATTTTACACGATTGACCAAGATGAAAAGAGCACCAACCAAAACAGCGGTGTCCGCTTTGATGCAGCAACCGACAATGGAAATGACACATATTATGGTTACATAGTAGACATATGGGAACTTGACTATGGAGTAGATTTTAAGGTCCCTTTGTTTAAGTGCAAGTGGGTCAATCTGTCAGGAGGCGGGGTACAGGTAGACCCACAGTACGGAATGACAACAGTGGATCTGAAAAATCTTGGGTACACTGACGAACCGTTCGTCCTAGCCAATGATGTGGCACAGGTTATCTATGTGAAGGACATGTCTACCAGATCGAGGAAAAGAAAAGATAAGGAAGCGAATACATCATACAATGAGCCAAAGTGCCACATAGTTCTTTCAGGAAAAAGGGACATCCTGGGAGTGGAGGGCAAGACAGACATGTCTGAAGAGTATGAAAAGTTTCATGAAATTCCCCCCTTCAAAGTCAAGGCTGACCCAAGCATCCTGATAAACGATGAAGATTATCCATGGTTACGACGCAATAAGCAAACGACACAAGCGAAGAAAAAGTGAAGACTTTCTCCCGCAACTATTATGATGATACCATGCCAACTTTGTAACAGACGAGTATGATACCATTGTCCGTTTTGTACATGCACATGCTATGCCAACTTTTTCAGAGTTCATTTGAAAACTATGAATTTGAAAACCTCGCCAACCGAAGGGCGCTCACACCGGTTTATAAGCCCGTCCCTCTACACGCCTTGTTGAGCTCACAAACTTGTGATTCACACAAATTTCAAAGAAAACTAATGGCACAAACAGAAAGTTTATAATTTTTCTGACCTAAAAGCAAAAAGAATTAAAAAATAAAGCAAAAAACCAAAAGAAAATAAATAATGCAGAAAACAAAACAAAAAAACTTGAAAAAAAAATAAAAATAGCAACAATAAGTATTTTGTTGTAAGTAGAAACAAAATAAAATAAATAAATAAAGCAAAAAAGTGTTTTCAAATTTGAAAACTAATGGCACTAACAGAAAGTTTATACTTTTTCTAAAACTAAAAGCAAAAAGAATTAAAAAATAAAGCAAAAAACAACAAAAAAATAAATAATGCAGAAAGCAAAACCAAAAAACTGGAAAAAAAATAAAAATAGCAACAATAAGTATTTTGTTGTAAGTAGAAACAAAATAAAATAAATAAAGCAACAAAGAAAACAAAAAAAAGTGCCGCCAACTGGTCCCCCACGGCCTGAATACGACTAGAAACCCTACCATGGGCCAGGATTCAGGCCCGCGGGAGGCCCAGTAGGCCCACAGGCACAGATTGCACGGTCAGGCCCGAAAGCCTGCAGTTGAGAGGAGCTCGAGAGGGTGGGCGCAGCAGCGCTTATAAACCACTCTCGAGCTCTCTCAACTAGCGAGGTGGGACTAAACTTTTCGGCGCGGGGCAGCACAAGGCCTTTGGTCCCGGTTGGTGGCACCAACCCGGACTAAAGGAGGGTTTAGACCCGGTTGGTGCCACGACCCGGGACTAATGCCCCCCTTTAGTCCCGGTTGGTGCCACCAACCGGGACCAAAGACCACCGCTTCCCGCCCTTTGGGCTGCTGAAAATTGGCCTTTGGTCCCGGTTGGTGGCACCAACCGGGACTAAAG
>NC_041383.1:119598322-119603869 GCF_002162155.2 Triticum dicoccoides
AAGAAGGAAGAAGAAGAAAAAGTTTTATATATGCAAAAGTTACATTTTTAGAAAAGTTTTATATATCTAGCTAGAAAGAAGGAAGAAGAAGAAAAAGAAGGAGAGGAAAAAGGAAAATAAGAAGAGGAAGAAAGGAGAAGAAGAGGAGAGGAAGAAGAGGAGAAATAAATAAGAAGAGGAAAAAAGAAGAAAAAGAAGAGGAGAAGAAGAAAGAAATAGAGGAGAAGAAGAAAAAATAGAAAATATTCTATTTTTTCTTCTTCTCCTCTATTCCTTTCTTCTTCTCCTCTTTTTTTTCTTCTTTTTTTTCTTCGATCTTCTCCTCTGTCATCGTCGATATACCCCTCCCGATAACTTCAACATGAGGGGGGGGGGTCCATATACCCCCTCCCGATAACTTCAATACATGGGGGGGTCGATATACCCCCTCCCCGATAACATTAATTTCTCCCGTGTATGTATCTCATCGTTGTCGATATTACCCCCTTGAAGCGTTGTCGATATTATCCCGGGTCGAGGGTTCTAGGGTCGAGGGATCGAGGTTCCAGGATCGTCTAGGGGTCGAGGGTTCCAGGGTCGTCGAGGGTTCAAGGGGTCGAGGATCACCGAGGGGTCGAGAGGGTTCCTAGTGTCAAAGTATTGAAGAAATCCATGGCTTCATCATTAGCCAGAAGTAACCATGGCATGATGGTACGAAGTCCTCCAAAGTTATTCTGGAATGGAGTCCCGGATACGATAATTTGCCTTTTTGTACGAATTTCAGCAAAGGCCTTCTAAATAACGATATTCGGAAGGTTCTTGCTGAACTTTGTACCAAAAAGCGAATTATCCTATCTGGGACTCCGTTCCAAAATAACTTTGGAGAGCTTCGTACCATCATGCACCTGTTACTTTCGCCTAATGATGAAGACATGGTTTTGTTGAATCCTTTGACACTAGGCAACCTCCCGACCCCTCGGCGATCCTCGACCCCTTGACCCTCGACCGCTCGGCGATCCACGACCCTCTACCCTACCGCGGGCGTCGATGCCCACGTCACTTGTGGGACATAGATGTAGTGTTCAACGTCGACCCCCTCCCGATAGCTTCAACACGTGTGGGGGGGGGCGATATTACCCCCTCCTAGCTTGAAGCGTTCTCGAGGCCACCCCCTAACCCTTGAAGCGTTGTAGAGGCCACCCCAAACCCTAGAGAAGCAGCGTCGAGGCCACTAATATGATTCCTTATTGTGATTAGCTAGCTAGTTCTATGTTTGCCACTAATATATCCATATCTGTCATGTTTGAATAATAATTGCCATGTTGTAAATATTTGTAGAAACTATGGACACCCCCCGAGACGAAGCACAAGAAGCATTGTTGAGGGACATAATCGCACAAGGAAGTGATGTCGTCTCCTCGTTGATGTTTCTCAACGACAACGATGGTCTGGAAGGAGAGGGTGAAGAAGCAGCTGGCTATGATTTACATGGCTCCGATGACCCAATGCCGGTGCAAGAAGGAGAGGGTGAAGAAGTAGACCGTGAGGACGGTTCCGGTGATCACCAAACCGAGTCTGGCCAGGTATATATATTAGTTAAGCCTGTGCTGACTAGCTAATTGATGCATTCATTGTTTTGGTATGTACACATATTAATTAACTCTTGTCTTTGTTCTTTTTTCTAGCCCTCCGGATCGAGCACAACTTAGGTAAAGAGACGAGGCCCGAAGAAAAAGTTGAGCTCAGATGAAAAGTTTGAGATCATACAAATCACGCGCGACGGCCAACCGATTGAACCCTACCGGACAAAGAAGGCATTTGTTGCTCAGTGCGGGGTTCTGGTTAGGGACAAGATCCCGATCAGCATCCAGCAATGGTATAATCCTAAGAACAAAGACCCTGAGGTGTCTTATGTCAATGATATGCAGAAAGAGAATCTTTGGACCGAGCTGAAGTCAAATTTCACCCTACCGCCGGAGGATGATCCGGAGAAGCCAGTTATAGAGCCATTAATCAAGTCTTTTGCTCTGAAGAAGATGGCAGACCTATTCAGGAATTGGAAGAAAGACCTCAATAAGTATGTCGAAAAAAATGAGACACCAGAATTCATGGGCAAATATGAGAAGATCAGAGATGACTGGCCCGCATTTGTGGCCTACAAGACATCGGAAAAGAGTAAAAAGATGTCGGTGACAAACAAGAGAAATGCTGAGAAGAAGAAGCTTCACCATCGCACGGGGTCAGGTGGCTACCTCGTAGCCCGGCCTAAGTGGGCCAAGGCTGAGAATGATCTGCTTGATAAAGGGATCGAACCAGAGACAATGAACTGGCCAGAACGTTGCCGGACTTGGTTCTTTGGGGCCGGCGGATCCTTGGACCCTATAACAGGGAAGTGCATTTGGACGGACGAACAATTGGACATACCAGTCAAGAGGCTTCAGCAATATATCGAAGCAGCGCAGCAAGGGACGTTCGTTCCAGACAGGGAGAAGGACGAGCTCACAATGGCCCTCGGCAATCCTGAGCACCCTGGACGGACACGAGGCACGCCAGGCTCCGTTTCGTGGAAGGCTGGATTTTCGGACGCAGGGGGTTACAAAACCTAGGAGAGGAGGAAGAAACTGGAGCAGAGCCAAATGCAGGCGCTGCACGAAAGGGTAATGGGGCTAGAGGAACGAGAAGCAGATCACAGCAAACGACCTGCCGAAGCTTCCCCCGAAGCTACCCCGCCATCTCAGCGGAGAAGCAGCGTGGCTTCCACCGAGCTGCTTCAGCCAGAGCATGCCTTGACGGCTCCTGCCAGCTATCCCGTGGATGCTATCACGGATGCTGAAAATTGCCACCTTATGGCGCAATGGAGCAATTTGAGGGTCAAGGCGGCTGTTGGCTCTATTTATCCTACTAAATCCGACTCAACTTTTCACTGCCGGCCGATTCCAGAAGGATATGCTAAGGTGATGGTCGATGAAATAACGGAGGGATTTGAGGACCTCCGGCTTGACCACCCTACCGGTGAAGGGGAGTATCGACTGGGTTCTGCTCTGAAGACTCCATGCCTATGGCGGAAGGATCTCATCAACCTTCCGAACTGGACGCCTCCGCCTCCTCCTCCTCCTCCGGCGAGTCAGGGCACTCCGCCTCCTCCACCGCCTCCTCCTCCGGCGAGTGACGATCAGGGCACTCGGCCGGCTCCTTCTCCGGCGCGTGGCGGCACTCCGCCTCCTTCTCCGCCTGCGCCGGCGCGCCCGAGCAGCCAGCCTCCTCCTTCTCCACCTCGTCAGCAAGGGCGGAAGAGACCCGCCGCCGCTCCGGCTGCTCTGGCGCGTCGCAGTCCTTCTCCTCCGCCTCGTAAGCAAGGAAAGAAGACATCCGCTCCATCTACTCTGCCGGCGTCTAGCAGTACAGCCAAAGGCGGGAGGAGATACAGATTCGGTCCTTCTCTGAAGACTCCAGAGAAGTTACCGTACGAGAGGAGCGAGGAGGAAAACGCGAAGATTGCACAGACCGAAGTGGATGACTGGTTTCAAGGGTTGAAAGCAAAGAGACATCCACCTCCGGAGGAGAAGGTAGATCCGGTGAAAGCGAAGCGCACTCTGGCTGCCCTGACAAAACCACCCAAGTCTCCGCCGAAAGGCAACTATGAGCGCATTATTGGAAAGGCATTTGCCGAAGCGGAGAGGTTGGGAAGTACTAAAAGTGATCAAAGGATGAAAGAACGACGAGCTGGGAAACAAATTGCCCAGCTCGGCGAACAAGCGAAGCAATCGTGCCCCCCGCTCAAGGTGCCTTCTAGCGACATCGTCGATCCGAGGATGGTGCCCGGTTATGGCAATCCTGCAGATTACCTGCCCGACGATGTACATTATGATATCTTGGAGGTGCAGATACAAAGATACGAGTATGGGAAGCCTCTCGTCAAAGATGAAAGTTCTCTATCAACGATGATGCGAAGATTGCATGATTGGTACATGAAAACCTGCAAAGAGTCTCAGGGGAGGAGTACTTTGTATGTGAGAGTTAAAAAGGAGCATGACCTCCTTGGAATTGAACTGTTGCCTATTCCATTTGAGGAGTTCTATCAGTTTTTCAATCAATTGGCCATCGATAAAGCAATGGTCACCTCCTACTTTCTGTAAGTAGTACTACTTCCGTCATTAAGTCTCTCTATATAACTCAGCCCTTTCATTGCATGTATTTATAATTATCCTCACTATATTATGCAGATTGAAGATCGCCGAATTGAAGAAAAGACAAGTGGGAGATATTGGGTTCATTAACACGTATCTCATAGATGCAACTGAGGTTCAATATCGTGCCCAAGAAACCGAGGCCAACTTGCTACGATCGTTGGAAATAAATGAACACAAAGATATAATACTCTTTCCTTACAACTTCAAGTGAGTGTTACTGTCTTGTGGCATATTCGGTTTCCTTATTAGTCCAGGTTATAGTAATGTAATATTGATGAGTTATGCATGTGTGTGCAGCTACCACTATATTCTCCTAGAGATTAAGCTTGAGAAGGGAGTAGTAACTGTCTTAGACTCCAAGCGAAAAGATCCCAAGGAGTATGCGGACATGACTGAAATGCTCGAGAAGTAAGTTAAATCGATCATTATCCACCATATCAGCAACTTTGTTCATTTATGATATCAAGTAATTGTTTTCTTTGTATGGCAGGGCTTGGAGAAAATTCACCAAAAAAGCTCCGGGACTACCGAAGAAGCTGCAATTTAGGCACCCGCAAGTAAGTACTATATAGTAGCATATTCCAGGCATCTTCTAGTGATTCAAGCGCTAGTTTCATCAATACCATTTAGCATGCTTGCTAATTATCAGTTTGATTGACCTCTATTTCTTGTAAAGTGGTTATGGCAGGAACAAGGGAATGATTTCTGTGGATACTACATTTGCGAGTCCATCCGCCACACGACCTGTGAGCGCGGCTACTCCGACAAACAATATGAAGTGCGTAAATAACAATATTCACAATTTTATTTTATTACCATCATTTGTGTTGAGTTTCATTCATATATATATATATATATATATATATATATATATATATATATATATATATGTATGTATGTATTGACCCCCTTCTTAAAATTAGATGTTTCGGATGCGGGATGAACTCCTAGCACCAGATCGCATGCGAGCAATTCAAGAGGAATTGGCGGCATTCTTTCTTGACCACGTGATCGCTGAAGACGGAGAATACTATGTGGACCACACGTCCGTATTTTAGGAGATTATATATTTGTAAAAGATAATTATTGTATATATGTAGCCGGTAGTGTCGGATAGATATACGAGAACTTGTTGTTCGACCAATCTCACGGAGAAGGAGAGGTGGTCGATATCACTTCTCTCTATATGCATATATTTTCATGACGATCTTCTATTTGCTTACTAGCTAGCTAGCGTGTCTAGCTAGTCCTCTCTATACGTATGTATGGTACGTAGCGTCGACCAAGCACGGACAAAAGAGAGGACACTTCTCTCTATTAATTAGCTAGCTATAGCACAATATATGAAACACCTAAATTAACCCCCCAAAACCCCCCC